>NC_092431.1:1867897-2040070 GCF_036169615.1 Heliangelus exortis
TTTTTTTTTCTCTCTAAGAACCCTGAATTATTTCCTTAGAGGTTCTGTCAGGGTGGGAGGATGGCTCGTTGCACTCTTGATGCTAAATCAGGGTAAAAAAAAAAATAAATTGAAAGCCCCAAGAGATGGATCCTGGGCTCATTGGAAGCTGGAAGCTGACTGTGGGGTTTGTGTAAGCCATAAAGCTTCTCTGTTTGTTTTTATTTGTTGCTGGTGCTGTCACTGCCACCACTGAGCAGCTGCATCTCAGCTGTGCCTGGCACCATCTACGGAACCAGAACTGGAGCTGGGACCTCTGATTCTAATTCTGGAGTTGTTGCCTCTGCCTGGTTGAACACAAGGGATGGGGACACTTCTTTGTGCTGGTAAAATGGAGTTCCACCATCCTGGAACGTCCTATGGAATGGCTCATGGATGATTCCTTGACAACAAATCCTTCCCACAGCCAAAAATTCCAGCAGCCCACTGCTCTCTTTTCATGGAGAAAGGTCCTTCATGTGCCAGAAGCATGGGATCATAGAATCCCAGAGTGGTTTGGATTGGAAGGGACCTTTCAAGCTCATCCAGTCCAGCCCCCTGCAATGAGCAGGTGATTTTCTGATCTGAAAAATCACCTAGATCAGGTTTTTCAGAGCCCCATCCAACCTGACCTGGAATGTTTCCAGGAATGGAGCATGTCCCACCTCTCTGGGTAACCTGGGCCAGGGTTTCACCACCCTTAGAGTAAAAAAAGATTCTTCCTAATAGCTAGTCTGAAACCCTCTCAATTTAAAGCCATCACCCCTTGTCATCAAGCTACAGGTCTTGCTAAAAAGTCTGTCCCCACCTTTTTTCTAAGCCCTCTTTAAATACTGAAAGGCCACAAGGTTTCCCTGAACCTTTCTCTTCTCCAGGCTGAACAACTCCAACCCTCTCAGCCTGGCTCCAGAGCAGAGCTGCTCCAGCCCCTGGATCTCACATATCAGATGCAAATGTTCATTTTTTAATAAAATACAGTCCCCAGCCTGGGGGGAGAAGTTTAGGTGCCCGTGATGGGTGGAAGAAGAGAAGACCTCTCCAGGTTCACGTCCGCTGGTGAACATCTATTTTTGGTCCCTGGGGATCCAACACTGTTTGCTCCACTGGCACAGCAGGGATTTACTAAAAATAAAAAGGTATCCCCAGGAGAGGCTGCAAAAGCAGCTGTTTCCACAGGCAGATGCCAATGTGGAGGTACCCAAGCTGAAAGCACAGCAAGAGAGCCCCATCAGGTCAAGCGAGCAGAGACTTAACCCAGATTTAGTGGTTTACTGTTGGACAAGATCTAGGTCAGGAGGACCCACCAAGGAACACCAGCAGCAGCTTTTCCCCCCTTTTCCAAAGCACTCTGCTTTCCTCTTCCTTCCTTTTGGCAATTGTTAGGGGTCTCATTCAGCTTTTGCAGCCCTCGAAATGTGGAACAATGGTGGGACAGCAAAGCTCAGGAAGCCGAGGAGCAGAAAAAACAGTTGACGTTGTGTCCTTTCCCAGTCATGCTGCCAGGCACCCCTTTCCCTTTGCTCCATCTCCAGGAAGTCTGACCTCTCCCTTGGGTCTTTTCCAGGCTCTTGATCTGCTTTTCCATCCCCCTGCATCCCAGGGAAACGCAGGGCTGCAGGTAACAGCCTGGTGCAATGCATCAGTGGTCCAAATGTCTTCTTTTGTTGGATGAAGAGTCCTTGGGAGTGGAATTGCACTAAAACCCTCTTTGGAGAAGATCCCCGTCCCTTCTCCTCTCTCACCATGGTCTTGCTGTGTTTCTGGAGCTCTGCAAGTCCCTGAGCAGGCATGGGAACACTTCCATGGGGATGGATCGTGGCTATCCTGGTCCTGGTCGCCTGCCAAGGAGAAGATGGAAGGAGGCAGCACAGCTCCTGGGGTTTAAGGAAAGGCCAGCAGGGACACCTTGTTAGGACACATCACCTTCCCTACATGAGCCCTGGATGTAGAGGGAGCCTGGAAAAGCTTTTTGGAGGCTGAAGTCCATGGGCTTGGCCAGAGGTGACCAGTGGGAGCTCTGCAGGAAGCTTGAGCAGGGGACAAGAGAGGCAGGAGGGACATGTTTGAGGGATTCCTGGAGGGCAGCTGAAGGATTTTAGCCATGCTGACAAAAGAGCTTCTCCTTTTGGCACTTCCCATGCTGATCCTGCCTTGGCAAGCTGACTTCAAAGCATTTCCAAGGGGAGAACTGGAGATGGAGGTGGTGCCAGCTCCCCATCATCACCTGAGATGGGGCTGAGGGGAATTAACCCATGGCTTGGAGGCCTCTGGGCACCAAACTCATCAGTGAGGGCAACTAAAATGCTTCACTGCACTTGGGTCATGGCCCGGAGTATTTATCTTGCCTACTTTTCGCTTGGTGCAAAGTCTAGTTTGGTTTTTTGGAGAAAAACAAAGAAAAGAAAATAACACTTTGGACAAGGTTCTCACCTGCACTGAGTCAAGAGCTCCCCGTGAGCTCCCCATGACCTCCCCATGTGGCCCCATTGGCACTGGGGACACTGCCAAGCACAGAGGGGTTTATTTCCAGCAGCCCCCATCTCCATCACACCCCCCAGCAGCAGATTTTGGGTTTTTTATGGCACGAGGCCCTTAAAATAAGATGCAGGAGAGTGGTCTTACCTCATACTCCACCAAGGGATGGCAACGAGCAGGGGGAGTTTGGCCACCACAGATGAACGGTGAATTTTTTTTCTTTTTGGGGGGGGGAAACATCACATGCTGAGAGCAGCAAGAACAAATTCAGGATTTTCCTCAATGCTTACTCAACCTCCTGTCCTGCCAGGGAACAGCTTTTTCCTCTCCCCTGGGGTCACACTGACGAGGCAGGAGGATGCAGGAGAAGGAGGTGCATCCCCCAGCCACAGGATGAGCAATTAATTGGTGTCAAGCCATGTGTCCCCCTCTACAGCTCATTAAATCCTGGATGTGGATCCATCATCTTGACTTTAATTAGAGATGTTTTGGAGGTGTTTGGGTGTTGGAATTAAAATCCTTCCTCTGGCATAATTTTTGGGTTTTTTGTTTTTTTTTTCTCTTTTTGGCACCCAGGCCCAAGGGGGTGGTGGAAAGATGCAATAATGGTAAAATAGGAAAAACTGGACAAAATGGGTTAAAATCCAGAGCTTGGCACCTCTGAGCTGGGCTGGATGGAGGAGCTGAAAGAGGAGGGGATGTGGGCACCCCAGATTTATGGTGTCAAGGGAATAAACAGTTCTCATGAGTGTAGGTTTGGGGGTCCCTGGATGTAGCCAGCACCGTGGGGGTGATGGGATGATCAGAAAGGGGGAGGGGGGTATTTTTTGGGGGGTAGCATAGAGGGACCACTGGGGGTAGTGGGGGTGCTGGTGACACCCCAGAGGGGGTCACACTGTACTGGGGGTCCCTCTCACACCATCTCAACGGGGTTCCAGGGGTCCCTGTCACACCATCCCAGGGGTATCCTGGGGGTCTGTGTCACAAGGTCGTGGGGGGTTCTGGGTGGGTCTTGGGGGGTCCCTGTCACACCATCCTGGGGTGGTTTCAGGGGTCCCTGTCACACTGTCTCAGGGGGGTTCCAGGGGTCTGTGTCACACTATCCTCGGGGGGTCCCGGGGGTTCATGTCACACTGTCCTGGGGATTCTGGGGGGTCCCGGGGGTCCGTGTCACACAGTCCTGGAGGGTTCTGGATGGGTGCTGGGGTGTTCAAGGGTGTCACACCGTGTTCCAGGGGTCCCTGTCACACGTCCCGAGGGGGTTCCGGGGGTCCGTGTCACACTGTCCTGGGGGGTTCTGGATGGTCTCGGGGTGTCACACCGTCCCAGGGGCGTTCCGGGAGTCCGTGTCACACCGTCCCTGGGGGTGTCCCGGGGGTCCCTGTCACACCATCCCGGGGGCGTTCCGGAGGGGTTCGGGGGGGTTCGGACGGTGCCACTGCACAGCAGACGGGGGGGTTTGCGGTGGTTGGACGCGCCCATGAGCTCCGGGGGAGGGGGGATTGTGAAGCGCTGTGTGTGTGCGGGGGTGTGTGCGGGGAAGCAGGCGTTGGACGAGCCCATCCCTTCCCAGGAGGGGGGTTTGGACCGCACAGCGTTGCCTTCCCACCTCGCCATTCCCGGCAGGAAAATCCTTTCCATCCCGCAACCGCCGGAGAGAAGCGGAAGCTTGAGATGAATCCGGGGTGGGCGGGGAAGGCTGCGGGGTTTTGTCTCCTTCCCCTTTCCTGCCCCTCCCGCAGTTCCTGAGGCGGGGAGTGGGGTGGTGCGTGCGGGGCGGAGCGGGGTGCGGAGCTGTCGGCTGCTCCCTCCTCCTCCTCCTCCTCCTCCTCCTCCTCCTCCTCCTCCTCCTCCTCCTCCGTTCCCCGCTTTGCCGTCGCTATGGCGCTGTGCGGCCGCTCCGCGCTTCTGCTGCCGCCTCCGCGCCCCTCTCCGCGCCGCTCCCGGGCTGCTCAGCCCTTCGTCAGGTAACGGGGGGGGAGGTCAGGGCTGAGCCTCCCATTAGGGCGAGGGGTGCGGTGTGGGTTTGGAAGGGTTTTGGGGCTGCAGAGAGAAAAGGAGAGGGGGGGGGGGGGGGTTGGGGGTTGGTGGGGTGGGGCCGGGGAGGTTGTTGGGGGGAACAGGGGGAGGGAGGGGGGGAGGTTGAAGGGGGTGTTGGGGTGGTTTGGGGGGGAGTTGGTGTGGGGGTGTTGGGGGTTTTTGGGGGTTTGGGGAGGGAGGGAGGAGATGGGGTGTTGGGAGAGCTGCGGGGAAAATGGGGTGTGGAGGGTGATGGGGTGAGGCGGTGGGAAGGGTATGGGGAGAGGGGTGGGGGGGCGGTCAGGAGAGGGGGGGTTCGGGGGTTCTGGGGGGTGTTTCAGGGGGATTTGGAGACCTGAATTTTGGGGCATGAGGAGCAGCGTTGGAGGGGTGGGCTATGGGGTGGAGGCATGGGGCATGGGGGGGGCTGGCTGTGAACCGCAGGTGGCGACTGGGCGAGGAGCGTTGGTGGCCTTGAGAGGATGGGAAGCGAGGGGCTGGCTTGACCTGGATTGAATCCTGAATCCTGTGTGGGAGGACAAAAAGGATTTCAGAGAGCTTGGAGAGGGGATGGTCTGGGGTGGACTGGGTTTAGGGTGCCGGGTTTAGTTAGGGAGGAGATGGATGCAGGGCTGCCTTGGGAGCAGGGGAAAAAACGCTTGGAAAAGGCAGAAAAACCGAATTAAGGTAGGGATAGCAGAGATTCGGGATTGTGGAGAGAAAGGAGGTGGTGTGGGCACCTCCTGGGTGGCTTGTGGGGAAGGGCTTGAGATATGGAGGCCAGTAACGTTTTCTGAGGCTCGGAAATGTGGAGGATGGAGCTCGAGAAGAGCTGGGGCGTGGGGATGTGTTAGGTAATAACAGCATTTGGCTCTCTGGGAGCTCAGGTGTCAGCTCGGGTGTCCTTAGGCTGCTAGAGCTGCTATTAAAGCCTTAAGGTGTTCCCGTGTGCGGGTATTAGGCTCCCAGGGTATTATCTGAAGTGTCTGAATATCATAAAGAACAACCCAGGAGCTGAAGGGCTTTCCATAGTGGCACAATCCAGGGAAATATTCAGCAGGGTGAAGGCAGATAATAGAGTAGCTGGAAGTCAATTGCATGTAAATTTCACACAAACACTTGGCCAAGCTACCAGGGTAATGAGGCTGGGGCTGTGTTTGCCGTAGGTTTTCCAATTCTGTGATTATTTGGGATGGGAAGGGAATAAAGGCGTTTTCCCTCTGCAGACAATATGCCTGTGAAATGGGAAATTCTGCAGTGTGAGAGAGACATGGAGGTTGTTGCTTGAAATCCAGGAACATGGCTGTTCTGGAGTGGTTATGTTCCCTCTCTGCCTGAAACTGAATTGGTCAGAAGAGGGAAGGCAAAATGACCTTTTCAGAGAATTATTTTTTGTTGCACTGAATACATAAATCTTACTTGTTTAGAGCTTAGGATTTGTTTATAGCCAGAGAGTATCTCAAAATTCAGGATCAGTGACAAAACCCCAAGACGGTAAAAAACCCAAGCTGAAAGAGAAAATGGTTTCCACTCTCTTTATGAGTGAATTTTGTAATCTGAGATCCTGTTTTAGAGTCGTCATGAGAACATTCAGACTTTCTGTGAACATCTGCAAGCTTTTGAGCTCCACTGGGAGATGCAGACAGCATCTGTGATTTGGCATCTTTGCAGGAGGCATGGCATCCGTTCATTTTTTTCCTCCTCAACATTCATTCTGGTGCAGTTTTTTTGTTGGTTGTTTTTTTTGTTTTTTTTTCCCAGGCCAGATGGAAGCAGAGAGGCCAGTGTTTGCAATAAATTTCCCAAGCAGTCAGCAGATACCGGGCAGTTAATAAAAATAACTTAAAACAAAACAATCCCTCACCCTCCGCCCCCAAGTCCCAAACAGGAATGGAAAAATTCTTAAGACTATATAAAGAATAGAGAAATGGCCAGAGATAATTCTTGGAGTTCTTCCACATACTTCAGAGTTCTGGTGTTGGGAGCTGGCATTTACCCTGGCGACCCCTCAGCATTGTAACAAGAGTTTAAAAATGCTTTTGTGAAAAGTTTAAAAATGCTTTTGGAAACAAACAAACAAAGAAAGAAAGAAAAATCCCTTAAGGAAGTGATAAGTATTGCCCAAAAAAAAAGGGGATGGCTTTTCAGAGGGTGATGTCATCTATCATATGTCTGTGATTAGTGGCAAATGAGTCTTTTCCTTGCATTTCTGAACAAAATTTCTGTGAAGTGCTTTGGTTGAATATCCCCCTCAGAAATCAGTGTAAATTGGTTCTGTTTGGTAGAGTTTTGCATTACCTTGATGTAAAACAGAGGCAGCAGATTTTCGGTGTTAATTACCCATGTTGGTAACATAATACAGACAAATTCTCACTGTGTCTAAGTGGGGAAATGCAGAATGAGTCCATGCTTGGGTCCATTTTTATCTTGTCTCTGTCTGTCTGCCTCCTATTAGCATCCTCTAAACCATTCTGCTTTTAATTTTGTCGTGGTGAAGTCTGTGGTTTTTTTTCCTCCAGCTTCAGAGGGGCAGTCAGCGGGGTGTTTGGAAGCACAGTGGTGCAGGGAGGGAAGAGTTGTTGTGGTTTCTCAACCAGTTTTAGCAGGAGATGGATCTGTGTCCAAATTTGAACAGTTTGTAGCCATGTGGTCCTTAGGTTATTGTGCCGAGGTTCAGGGTTTGGTAATAGCACAGTTTCACTGCATATTTTTTTTTTTTTTTTTTAAGGAGTGTGCTGAATTTTAGCCATGCAAAGAGAGAGCTGATTTAATTTGCTGATGGACAGGATGGAAAAAAAAAATAAATATGGGTGGCTTTCTGCCAAGTTAGGGAAGGAGGGGTCTGGAAGTGCTAGGCTGTGGCCAGCATTAAGAGGGATGTGAGTCCATATGGTTGATGGGAATAGGAAGGTAAAATAAATGCTTGGGAAGGAGAAGTTGCCAAGGAGAGGAGCAGATCTGTGGCATTTACTGGGCTTCCTGTGGGGCTTCAGCTGAAGTCACCAAAGCACCTGGCTTTGAGCTTTGTGGCTGCAGTGCTTGTGGTCCAGAAATGGGATCTGAAAGCCTTTGGCCACTGGAGCTTAACTGCTGATTTCTGGTCTTTGGGATCAGATTGACTGGGGGCAGAGTGGTTGCACTTGCCAGCCTTTTCAGCTTCTTAAAATATTGTCATTTTCTCTTTTTTTTTTTTTCTCTCTTTTTTTTTCTCTTTTTTTTTTCTCTTTTTTTTTTTCTCTCTTTTTTTTTCTCTCTTTTTTTTTCCTCTTTTTTTTCTCTTTTTTTTTTCTCTTTTTTTTTCTCTTTTTTTCTCTTTTTTTTTCTCTTTTTTTTTCTCTTTTTCTCTTTTTTTTCTCTTTTTTTTCTCTTTTTTTTTCTTTTTTTTTTCTTTTTTTTTCTCTTTTTTTTCTCTCTTTTTTTTCTCTTTTTTTTTCTCTTTTTTTTTCTCTTTTTTTTTTCTCTTTTTTTTTCTTTTTTTTCTCTTTTTTTTTTCTCTTTTTTTTTCTCTTTTTTTTTTCTCTTTTTTTTTCTCTTTTTTTTTCTCTTTTTTTTCTCTTTTTTTTCTCTTTTTTTTTCTCTTTTTTTTTTCTTTTTTTTCTCTTTTTTTTTCTCTTTTTTTTTTCTCTTTTTTTTTTCTCTTTTTTTTTTCTCTTTTTTTTTCTCTTTTTTTTTTTCTCTTTTTTTTTTTCTCTTTTTTTCTCTTTTTTTTTTTCTCTTTTTTTTCTCTTTTTTTTTTTTCTCTCTTTTTTTTTTCTCTTTTTTTTTTTTTTTCTTTTTTTTTTTTTGGGGGGGGTGTATGGGAATGCTTGGCATCCTCTAACACACTGCAGATAAAGTAAAACCACAGAGCTGGTGTTTGTAAATCAATCTTTTAAACAGAGGAGGTGTCAAGGCTGCAGGTCTGAGTGGCACAGGAGTGTGTAGGTGATGGGCACCCCAGCATTTGATGGCAGCCCCAGAATTTCACTTTATTTCCAGTCTCTGAGCTGATGTGGGGGTCCAGTCTGTGAGTTACTCCCAGTAAACACGTGTGCTGAAGGGTTTGCACCACCCAGTGTGGTTACAGAAAATCCCAGGAGGAGTATGGATGTGTTTTGTAATAAATTGAGCTACTGTTCAGATGTGCTGAAGGTAATGCAAAACTCTACCAAACAGAACCAATTTACACTGATTTCTGAGGGGGATATTCAACCAAAGCACTTCACAGAAATTTTGTTCAGAAATGCAAGGAAAAGACTCATTTGCCACTAACCACAGACATATGATAGATGACATCACCCTCTGAAAAGCCATCCCCTTTTTTTTGGGCAATACTTATCACTTCCTTAAGGGATTTTTCTTTCTTTGTTTGTTTGTTTGTTTCCAAAAGCATTTTTAAAATTTTTTGTTTTCCAAAAGCATTACAAGCTCTCATGGAGCTTGTAATCTGCAGCCAGCATCACAGAGTCCCAAATGTTCAGTGAGGAGGGATTCGTGCTTGTTCCTACATGCTTTGAGGTCTGGGATTACAGAATTAAAATATTCCTATCCAGTTGAAGTCAAGAAGCAAAGAATCCTGTAAAATGTAGAGGTGAAATTTCTTCCTTTACATCCAATTTTAGTATTTGCTGCTTACTGTTGCTAAACATGTGAGGTGTTTTTCAGGAGCTCCCACCTCCAGTCAAGTTCCCTGTGTTCACTGTAGAGAAATTTTGAGAATAGCTGGAAAATTGTCCTGTATTTTAAGGTGAATGACTGCCATTGTCTTGTGTGAGTGCCAAGCAGAAAAACAGTTATTTTGGTGAGCTAAGGAAACCAAACAAACTGAGAAAACCTGTTATTGTTCTAATTATATCCTTAATTTCAAGCAAATTGGTTTTGAAACTTGCAACATTTTGGGAGTCTTTAACTCAGTCTGACTTCTTGCTCCTGTTTTCACCAATATAGAGAGATGATGATAATGGCAGACTGTGAGAAAGGCAGGGAAATCCCCTGCTCTAATATAAGCAGACAGTAATAAGATTTCTGCTAGAATTTCTGAGGTCAACAGAAGGCCCATGAAAAATTAACTTGATTTTTTTTTTTTTTTTTTAGTCGGTAGAGTGAAAACAGATGGCAGCATCAGCAAGTTAACAGGAAGTGAGATCGGGGGGGGAAAAAAAATAGAGATAAATCCATTTAGGTTTTTAAAATCAAACCCTTAAAGTTAAAAACCAGTGGGTCTATTTTCCCTGAAGTTGTCAATGTGAGGATTTGCACAACCTTGGCAGGGGCGTCTCTGATTTTTTCCCTTGAGCGCTGCTGTCCAGGAAAGCTCTGCCAGGTGGGGGGGTTTGAAGGCTGCTTTGCCTTTGTGGGGGATGGAGCATCACATCTGCCAACACGCAGCAAAACCTCCTCCCCACACTAAAACCCCATCCTTTGGGAGCTGAAGGGCACATTAAGCACATCCCCAGCTGGATGGGGAGGCAGCCGGGGGGAATCCATCGGGAACCGATCGCGGATCGATCGTCACCGCTGGGTCCCAACATCAACTTGGTGCTCTGAATAAATTCATTTGGCAACCAGGGGTGGAGGAAAAAATAGGGTGTGGAAATAGGAATAAAATGAAAATACTGGGTGGCATTATTTAAAAGCAAAAAGCTCCTGGGTTTTTTTTCCAATTGGGAGAAACGCGGTGGTTAAAATTCTCTCCCTGTTTGCCAGCGCCCCTGGGTCCCAGGGAGAGCCTCCTCTGTTCCTGAGTTCTGACAGGCTGGGCTGTTGTAAAGCAAGGGACTTTGCATAATTAGTATGAAGACATGTGAACAGATGAGCACTAATTCTTCGAAGTTAATGACTGTCAATTATCTTCCCCTTTTCTTTGGATATGGTCCAAGAGCAGCAGAATATCAAGCACCTCGTGGTGAAGGTTCCTAATTGGCCCGAGCACACTTTTATTACCAGATGCCACCCCAAAATGTTGCTTTGCTTTCTGACCTGCTTTCATCAGCACTCAGATCAGCTTGCTGATGGTTAAAAGCTTTTTTTTTTTTTTTTTTTCCCTTAATTCCTGGGCTGGAGTTTGTTTGGATCCATAAGCTGATATGACTTGACACATGGCTTCAAGACTGGTAGAGCAAATACAAAGGCAGCAAGAAGGGTGAGACTGTTCCTTGCAGCACTGTGGGCTCTTTTAGGATGTAGAAATCACATAATTTGTCCAAAACAACATATTGGAAAAAATCTCACTTTGCCTACATCAACTTCTAAAGCAGGCTGGTTCTCTGTGGCTCTCTCGTTGGAATAAACCAAGTTTGAGTCTCATTGAGGTCTGGGAATTTGGGGTTTCCTGAGAAGGGCATGTAATTATTTTTTTTAACACACCTAGTGCTGATTTTCCATCCTAAAGCTACTGTAAAATCAGGTTGTGGGTCCCAATGTGGACAAAGCCACATCTTCCAGGAAAGTGTTCTGGAGCCCCGAGGGTGATGTTGTGTGGAGATGATTCTTGTGTGCTTCTGTTTGAAATTGTGTTACTGTGGTGAAATAAAAAGGAGTAAAAAGTCAGTATTCTTGCTAGGATGCTTGCTTTGGGAAAAGCCAAGCAGTTTTGTTCCCATGGCAGTTTCTTTGTTTTTGTCAGATGACTGTTTAATGTGAAATGAGAGAAAATGCCAGTTTTTCCCCTCTGACTCTATCCACAGTTTAGCCTGTATTGTTTAAAAGCATGTAGTAAGAATTCTATTTATTCTCCTCAGTATTTCTGATTAATGTCTGGATTCAGACACAGAAGTCTTCTGTTTTTAATGGTAGCCTTTGGATGTAATGATTTACACACACTTCAAATGATGTTGGAAATATTTCTGTGAAGAAGATTTTTCAAAGATTTCTTTCACAGAAACCACTTCTTTAAGTGGGGTGAGGAAAAATATGCTGCTTGAGGCATTTTAGGATGAAGATTGAAATAAACATCTTTAGGGTCATGCAGCTCATTACAAAATAACAAACATATAATTTGCTCTCTGCTTTTTTTTCTTTTATGTCAGGACTGTCTCCTGCAGGAAATGTGTCAGTGGCATCCAGCTTTGCTTGGCACAAGTTTCCTAGCAGCTTAATCTTAGAATTTTTTATGCTCTGAGGGATGCACCAGGGTTGTTAGATCTGGGAAAGATACTGAAAGTAGTTTTAGGAGAGTAAAATCCCTGACCTTAAACCAAACCTTGAGGGGGGGGGAAAAAAACAGGCAACCCAGAACAAACACAAGTGCTTTCCTCTTCTAGTTCCTCTTCCCCTCATCCACCCAGCTTATTAGACCAGATCAAAATAGTTTCACAGGGTTGAAGACACCAAAAAATGTCTGTTTTGCTTTACTCTGGTCCTGTTACACAGGCTCATTACAGAGATTTTTCCTTTCAGGTGATAAATGTATTCAGTAAGGGCTCCTTTTTGCCAAAGTTGTTAGTGTGAAGTCAAAATTAAAAGCTTATTGTAGGGATAACTTGCCTTGGATCATATATTGTAATGTTAAAATAGATTTGTAATGTTAAAAATCTATTTTCTAATAAATGGGAGCATCTTTCCTCACAAGTTACAAGGAGTTTACCTGCTTGTTCTTTGTCAAATTGAGTTCTACCCTTTAATCTCTTTTAAAGCAATCAGTATAGTGGAAAAAACCTGATAGTAAACCCAAGGTATGTGTGAATTCTGTGTTCATATTGCCTCAGAGGTTTTAAAACCAATCCAGACAAACCTGTCTTTGGCTGGAGAATTCCTTAACTTTGCTTTGAGCAGAGGAGTTGAACACAAATAGGCAGAGTTCTGCATCTTGTTCCTGCAAGGTGGTTATTGAAAACCCTTGTGCCTCCAGTTTGGAAACATTCCTAATATTTTTTATTTTTTTTCTGATGACAGTTTCTTTTCTCACTCTGAGCAGCAGCAGGAAGATGCATCCTCTGATAATGGGCAATGTTTTAATAAAAGTCAGTCTGGAAGCTGCTTCTCCTGTCATTACACAAATTTTGGGGCATTCTCCCAGTCGTTTCAGTGTCTTTCAGACAGCATGGGAAGCATAAATTTCTCTTAAATTGTCCTTTGCAGACAGGTTCAGAAAGATTTTTGTTTCCACATGGGTTGTACATAAAGTTGCTTCCATTTCCCAGTGTTTCACAGAGGCTTTAGCAGTTCCTGCCTGCTCCTGGTCCTGAGCCTTGTTTCCATGCTAACAAATGTTTGTACCCACAGTGGAGAGCTGAGCATTTTTTTCTACTCTTGATCTTGTGACATGGAAATATATAAATAAATAATAATAATAAAAAAATTAATAAAAAAATGAGCACTGTACATCTTGCTGTAGTGGATCATCTCTCACCCAAGGACTCCAGGGTCTTGTTTAGTGATGGGACAGAAATCTTCCAGGAGGAGATACCAAGCCTTAAGTCTGGAGAGCTTTGAGATTCAGTTTTAAGTTAGGTTTTAAAGAATTAGGAATTAGAAATTGCTAAATTGTGTGGCATAAAGTTCAGTGTTTCCTTCATGGAGTTCACAGCATCACCTACGTGGGCAAGAACATTTGATGGTTGTAGATAGTTTTAGATGATATTGGTAGAGGTGCTTTCATGGGGCTGGAAATGTAAAAAAATTGTAAAGAGGATAAAGAGAGACCTGATGAGGTGTTTTTGCCATCATCAATGGCTTTAATTTTTTTAAGACTGGATCAAAATACCCATCCAGACAGATAGGGGACTGTGAGATAGTTCAGCATAGGATGTGAAGTGGGAAGGTTCAGGCAAATGGAATAATTGAGGGATTCAGAACTGCAACAGGCAGCCTGAAATTAGGAGAAGATAAAACTGGAGTCTTTGCACTCCTTATGTCCTTGCTCTGAAATTTCCTTCAAATGTCTGCTCCTTAATGTGGATGTTTGAGTTGCACCCCAGTGAGCTCTGGTGCAAACCTTTCCTGTTCATTCTGGCTTTTCAGGGAAAGTAGAGCATGATAATTGTAGTATTACCAAAAAGTTGTATTTGCTTTTTGCTGGGCTTAAGTGGCTATGAAAATAGGAATTCTTGTTTATTTGAGCAGATCATAAATTTAGCTCTGTTACAGTGTTGCTGTAAGAGCCTTTGGTTTCCTGGAGCTGAACAGCTCAGTTATGTAAACGAGGCTCTAAACAAGAAAACAGTAATATCAGCAGTGAAATTTCTTGCCTTTTATCTGTATTAGAACAAGCAACAAAATGTTACTTAAAAGCATAAATTCTGTTCCTCTCGGTGTGGCTGTTGTAGCTGAATTTTTTTGCCTAGCTTAAAGATGCAGATTGGACAACTAAATAAAACTTTATATTAAAATTAATTCTGCTTCTTGCCAAGACTTGGTGTTGTTTCATTTCTTTCTCATCTAGGTTATCATTATTCTTCATCTTTTCATCTAGATTATCAAAGATTATACTTCAAGCTTATAATTTTCTCGAACATTTTAGAAAAATGTCACAGTTTTATTACACAAGTCATGAGAAAGGCAAAGTACATGGTATGAAAATAATCTAGAGATTGCTTTGGGTAGAGAGGAGGAAAAGTTCCTGCTTTTATCATTTGCATTAAGTGCTGTTCATTTAAATTTTTGACTGAGCTGTGGTTAACTTTCTGACTGGTGGAACTTCAGTTTGTTGTCTTGCAGAAAAAAAAAATCTTTCTATAAAAGTGCCCCTCTTTTGGAGTTCAGCTTTATTTTTGTTTTGTGTCCATAGTCTGGAGTTCAGCTTTTTTTGGTTTTTGCCCTTATTCTCCAGTTACAGAGGGTGGAAACAGCCTGATGGTGCTGGGGATGCTGAGACTCCTCTCCTGCAGCCTCCTCTAAGTTGTCTTGCAAAAAAAAGAAATCTTTCTAGAAAAGTGCCCCTTTTCTGGAGTTCAGCTTTTTTTTTTGTTTTGTGTCCATAGTCTGGAGTTCAGCTTTTTTTTGGGTTTTGCCCTTATTCTGCAGTTACAGAGGGTGGAAACAGCCTGATGGTGCTGGGGATGCTGAGACTCCTCTCCTGCAGCCTCCTCTAAGTTGTCTTGCAGAAAAAAAAAGGAAATTTTTCTAGAAAAGTGCCCCTCTTCTGGAGTTCAGCTTTATTTTTGTTTTGTGTCCATAATCTGGAGTTCAGCTTTTTTTTGGTTTTTGCCCTTATTCTACAGTTACAGAGGGTGGAAACAGCCTGATGGTGCTGGGGATGCTGAGACTCCTCTCTTGCAGCCTCCTCCCTTCCCTTGTCCCAACCTGAGCATCACCTACCCTGGGTTGCTTTGCTCTCTGCTAGGAAAAGGAATATTTCTGGCCTAAGGAGGAACTCAGACATTTTGGCAAGAGGTTAAAGATTAACAGAGCACTTGGGTAGAAGGGGTAGTTACAGATTCTGGTCTCCTCTCAGGGCTCTGTACTTTCAGTGGAGAAAAATAAATAAACTGGGGCTGGTTTGATAGAAGATTTACAATGTGTTTCAAACAACAGCTACACAAGTTGAACTACTTCTGCTTAGTTTGTGTAATAAAAAGCTAGGTCAACTCTTCAGCCTGCCAAATGTGAGCCCTTCAAAACACTGACCTGAAGGAGGGAATTTATTTATTTTTTTTTTCTTTTACAGCTGCAGCCGCCTTCGAAACATTCAGAGCATCCTGACACAGAGCAGCAAATCTCAACCAGATGGAATCCTTTGCATTTTAGGTTAGTTTTGCTTTTTTTTTTTCCCCTTCCCTTTGTTCTCACTGTACTGTGTAGCAAAGATACCACGAGGTTCAGAAAGATGAAGCTCCTCAGAGCCCTGTTTCAGGGCTATCTGGTAGTTCCACTATTTTCTCCCTAAATAATTTCTGGGCATATTTACTGATTTCAACTTGCTCCAACAGTAGCAATGAGACTGCTATTCTTGTGAAAATTAAGTGGCTGAAGAGAAGACAGAATCTCTGTTAATGTCCAAAGTGAAGGAGAGATGGGGAGAATCTAATCCCTATCAATTTGGAGCAAAGATTCAGCTGTCTGGGCAGTTTGTGCTTTCCAGCTGGTGCTTGGCATAGAAGCTCGAGGCTGATGTTGTTGCAGATGGTTTCCCTGGGTAGGGGAGGTGAAAGGGATCAGAAGATGCTGAGGTTATGGAAATGAAGAGCAGAGGAGCACTGAAATTAGGGATTGAGAGATGCAAAGCTCTGGAGGGTGGTGGCTGAGGAGAGGCTTGGCTTATGAGGGATGTAGGAAGGGGGAGAATAATCAGGAAACTGCCAGAATTAATAAAAGCTGAATTCAAGAGAAGGAAGGAGAGGTAAATCAGAATTCATTTAAAGGCTGGCATGGGAAACCTGAGAAGCAGTTAAAAGTTAAATGCATGTGGCTGCAGTGCTTGGTTTCTTCTGGGGCTGGGGGAAAAGGGTGATTGGAAATAAAAGTGACACGTGCAAGTGTGCTGTAGGAAAAGAACAGGTTTCTTTGTGCTGCTTGAATATAATTTCTGTGTCTAATAGTGACTCTTGTTCCTGAGTGTATAATCAGCATCAAGGTACCAAAGGAAAAATTCAGGAATGATGATAGACTAGGACTAGGTGCCATTGTTTTAAGTAATTTATTAGTTAGAGACAGAAATCTAATGCAGCCCTAATGATGCTTTGTGTAGGAAGGCTGGAGAGGGACTGTGTGCAAGGGCCTGGAGTGATAGAACAAGGGGTAATGGTTAGAAATTGAAAAGGAAATTTAGATTGGACATTAGGAACAAGTTCTTCACCATGAGGGTGGTGGAACAATGGACCAGGCTGCCCAGAGAGGTGGTTGAGGCTTCATCCTTGGAGATATTCAAGATATTGAGGAGGCTCTGACCTGGTTGAGGGTGTCCCTGCTGACTGCAGGGAGTTGGACTGGGTGACCTTTGAGGTCTGCAACCCAAATTACTCTGGATTCTATAACGGGCTTGCATTAAGAAATCAAACAACATTGTTACATTTTGGGGTTTTTTTTTTAGTGATGTAGCAAGAAAGCTTGCAGAATCTCCTTTGCTGAATCAAACAAAAACTTGTAAATGTGTATAACCAAGTTCTCTTTTGGTTGATTCAAACTCCATAACATGACTTCCTACCCCATGTCCTTTAGGGTAAGAGCTTAGAAGCCTTTGGCTACCTAGTGACTGGTCTGCAAGGTGACTGTGTCATCCTTCCAGTGAAACTTAATCAGACAGGATAAAGTACTTTTTTTTTTTGCCTTAGCTAGGCTAATTTCATAAATCTGTTTAAGTTGTGTCATTTTACCATTGACACTGCAGTGTTTCTTGGCTTTAATAACTCTGAAGCTTCAGGAAGTACCAAGCAAAGAGGAGTCACTCCCAGCCTTAGGGAAAACTTTGCAGGCAGAAGGAATTGCTTGGTGTAATCCTCTGTGAAATGTGGAGTATTTAAGCCCATGCATAAGACCATAGCTCTTGGTAAATAAGCATTTCTGTTGGGGAAATATAGGTGGTGTGTTTTGTGGGGAGATCTCTGCTCTGCCCTAATCTCTTTCAGTGCCCACAATGAGGGTGTTGTTGTCTGCTCTGACCTGTGCAATGCAGCCTGCTGGATTTCTCACATAACTTCTGGTTAATAAGAATAAATGCATTAAATCTGTCTTCAGACACGAGGCTCAGATGACAAAAAATATGTAGTCTTACATTTTAAGTCCTGTTGGATTGTCTGGAAAGCAGATGCCCATGTTTTGTGGGGTTTTTTTACATGTTATTTTTCACTTGGCTGTCTTTAATCACTTAGACTTAATGTATTTCCCTCCCCCCAACTTCAGTTTTACATGCAGGGCAGTGAGATAAAAGTAATATAAACTTTCATTGCTCAGCTTCGAGTCCATTAATATTTATACTGAAATTAAAAACTGTTGTGTGAGGTTCTGAAGAGAGATGAGAACTGAGAAATTACTGCTACAATTATTTAAATGTAGTTCGAGCTGATTCTTTAAAAGAATCCTGCCATCTTAAAGTGGTTGAATGGTAACATTTCTGCCTTCTTTGCTGGGGAGAAAAGGGATCACAATTGGTAGGAAAAAGGAATTTGTAGGTTGGTATCTTGGACATCTTAAAAAATGTCCAGTTGGAGTGTGTTGCTGTTAGAGCTGCTAAGAAAAGGGTGTATCCAACTACTTTAAAAATGGTTTAGAGTATAATTTAACAGTGGTGTTTCTGGCATCTCACCTTTCAACAGGGATTTTCAGCTCAGGGTTAAGTTGATCTGGTTTCTGTTTTACTTTCTGTAGGGTATGTCTATAAATCTGACTGTAGTTGGAGCTGTTCTTGTAGCTCCAAGTGTTTCAGAGTTCAGCATAGCCAAGCTAAAATTTTTACAGATCTTGATGCTTACTTTTTATCCTCCCTTCAGAGGACAGGAATACTTTAGACCTTGGAGCAGTAATTTTTAAAGTTTATTTTCTCTTGGTTCTGTTCATGCATTACTACTTTTTTGATCTTTTTCTTCTTCCAGTATATCCATCCTACACAGACCTCTTGCCCTTAGGATGTGAGAAAAACTTAAGCATTTAGTAGGTTGCACTGATTGTTCATCCCTTTCCCAATAGGGACATTTTTTAATCATTATTGTGCCACTTCTCTCAGATGACAGTTCCACAACTACATTTTTTTGAGGGGGACAAGTGTCTAAAGGTAACTTGTCCATTCTTCCTCACCTTCCTGTTTGCTCCCTGGTGTCCCCGCACCCCCAAATGTGTCATGGACCAACTCTTCTTTCTTTTTATGCTCCAGGATGTGTCAGAAGTGCGTGGCTGGGACAAAAAGGACTTTTTTTACCTTTTTTTACCTAGAGGCTGTGTTTGTGTCAGCAGCTGTGTGGTTGCAGGTACAAGGGATGGCTGAGCTGAATTCTTTTTGCTGTGCAGCAGAGGAGTTGCAGCCTGGCCCTGGGCTGCTCCCCTTCCCTTTCCTCTCTTTCCTCCCCACATGGCTTTTACATCAGTGGTGGTTGATCCCTTGCAGCCACTTCATTTTACTGAGCAGGCAGCTGATTATTTTTTCTTCTCCCTGCTTAGCCAGACCACTTTTCTGCCAATTTAGCAAAGTGAAACACGGGGCAAAGTGAGGTCAGAGGAGTCCTGGCTGCAGGAGAAGGAGCAGAAATGGCTCTTGGGCAGCTGATGGGGACTGAATTATTGTCCCACTCCAGCCCTGTGACAAGTTGGGGACAGGCAGGGAGTTCAGTAACTCCCAGCTCAGCTGGAGACAGGCGTGGGGGTTTCCTAATTCATAACTTTCCCCATTGTTCTGTTGCAGAGGCTTTCTGGAGGTATCTCATCCTTGGCATTGTTTCATTTCCTGTTTATTTTCCTCTGGTTATATATCTTCATTTAACTCCATGTGTTTCTGGAGAGCAGTATAATAAAGTACAATGAAGTATTATTAAAGTCTCAGTTTGAAAGGTCCTGTAAATAACTGGAACTGTAAATAACTTGAAAAATCAACCAGCCACACAAACCCCAAGTATTCTGCAGAGTTCATAGTTTTATGGGAAGTTAATGCCTGGCAGGGCTCTGCAAGCAATAAATTCCTACATGTCCTCTCCTGGAAGAGTTCAGCTTATCAGCTGCCCCCCCTGAACATCTTTTTGTCTGTTTTACCTGGTGTTTAGCTTTGAATTTTCTTTGCTTCAAGCCTGAAGAGTTGGTGCATGCAGATAAAACCTCAAACTCCTACAGCAATTGGTGACATTTTTTTTTTTTTCTCATTTTTCTCCTGATCTTCCAGACTTTGCAATAATCTGCTCCTTTTTCTCCTTCACTCTTACCCTGAGCACACCACTTTGGATCTGTAGGTTTTTGGAGAGCCAGGCAAGGAGTTTGATGAGAAAATCCAAATGCCTTTTTCATCCATGCTGTTGGAGGTGCCTTTTGCCACGGTAGTGATGTTTGCTTGTGAAACACAAGCAATGCTGCTTGTGAAAGGGACTGTCAGAACCCCTGCTTTCTGCCAGATTATTGCTCATCTGATTGCCTCCAAAAATTGCCAAGTAGTCAGGGAAAGAGATGATCTTCAGGTAGCTTTCTGAGGCTGTAACTGGTTTCAAGGAGACTGCTTACCTTTAAACACAGTTCCCCAGAACAATGGGATGGATGCTTCCTGGAATGAAGTCTCCACACTTGGTTGTCATTAAAATCCCACTCAAAGATGGGGGTTTTGGCACCAATATTGTTGAGTCATGCTGAGGTTTAGATGATATTAGTAAGGCTGCTTTCATGGGGCTGGAAACGAAAAAAAAAATTGTCAAGAGGATAAAGACAGACAGCGTGTTCTCATCTGCTTTTGTGCCCACTCTGAGTTGCCAGATCCAGGGCAGACTCTGCAGAAAATGATTGGCACAGAAAAGAGGAAATCTCACAGCAGGGGGAGGGAAGGAAATGAGTGACTGGGTCTGAACATTTTTATAGCTGAATCTTAACTGATGCCAGGGCCTGAGTGAAAGATTGGCTGCTCGTGGTACTCCCTTTGTCAAGGGGAGCTTTGTGACTCATTTTGAGAAGGTTTTCTAGATGTCTGAATGGGAGATGAGGACTAGAAGTTAGATAGCAGAGGAATGAGGATTCAAAGGGTATGGTAGAAAGGATTTTTGAGGGGTGAGAAAGCTTTCCCCTTTCCCTACAGAGTTGAAGGAATGCTGGGCTGTGTTGTACTAAATGCTGGTGAGGTTTTTCTCACGTCCATTCTCACAGGGCTGTGTAGGATGGGTATACTGGAAGAAGAAAAAGATCAAAAAAAGTAGTAATGCATGAACAGAACCAAGAGAAAATAAACTTTAAACATTACTGCTCCAAGCTCTAAAGTATTCCTGTCCTCTGAAGGGAGGATAAAAAGTAAACAGCAAGATCTGTAAAAATTTTAGTGTGCTGTGTTACTGCTGATAATCGTGGAGCCATGAGCAGGACTGCAGAGGTTCAGGGATTCAGCACACCTTGAACTGGTGGAATTTTTATTGCTTCTGTAGCCTGACAGAACATCAGGTACCTTGGAATAAATGGGAGCTTTCCAAAGGCCAAAGCTGCTAAATAAACAAGGGAGTTTATTAAGCTGAGGGATTCAGGAGCTGGATGCAGGCACGTCCAGTTTAAAGTTAGCACTTGAAAGCTGAAGCATGAGTTAAAAAACCAAAAAGAAATATAATTTGCTCCAATTTGTGGTGTTCAGGGGACTCTTGAGGAGTTTGGTTTCCGATGTAAGTTTTGAAAGCCAGACATCCAGGCTGTGTTGTTCCATTATCAAGCTACTGATCTCTGCTTTGGACAGGGCTAACAAATCTTTGTTTATTGGCAGCCTTCCTACTGTATCCTAATATAACTTGCTAGGAAAATTTGACATCAGTGTTTAGGAGACATTTTGGGCTGGTTGAGACTGTTTAAAGTGTGGATGTCAAGGACGTTGCTTCATGCATCATTTTGCTGGTGGAGAAAACTTGATTTATTACAGTAGAAGTAGGAATTAGCACTCTGTCTTCCAGAGAGATGAAAATACTTCTGAAATCTGTGGCTTGTTTCCTTTTTTTTTTTTTTCCACTCTCTCTCTCTCTCTCTCCATACTGCAGATCTTCAATTATTTTCCTTGTATTTTCCCAATGACCAGAAAAAGCTTCCTTTGAAAGCTGTCCTTGCACTGTCTATTTTGTCAAAATATCTTTTCATGATATGTTAGAAGCCTGCAGTGGCTTTCTGGTGACTCAGGGGTTGCAGTAGAATTCTGATAAGATAATGTTTAATCATGTATTCTAAAGCAGGAGATTTAGGTCACGGGATTAGTTCGTTAGGAAGCTTCAATCAAGAACATATTAATTAGAATGCATCCTGAGCACAGACAGATGTTTGGGTTTGAATCACTAGCTAAAACTCAACTTCTGATGGTGCAGAGCACTGCAGAAAACTGGAGTTATTTAATTTTTTTTAAACAATTCCTGTGGATTTAGGTCAAGAGAGAGATGTCAGCATCTGGCAATCAGCTTCCAAAAACTTTTTAGCCAACTGTTTTGCCAGCATGTTCAATGGGCACAAGTGCTCACTGACAATGTGAGGAGTTAATACTCTTGTTTTAAAGTTTTTTTAGTAGGGAAAAAACCAAACTTTTCAGGTGTACAGTGTGAGGACACAGAACACTTCACATGTGGGTTTTTTTGTGGGTTTTTTTTTGCAGGAATAGACAGTCGATACAATGAAGGTTGCAGGGAACTGGCAAACTATCTGCTTTTTGGCTTGTATAACCAGAATAACAATGACTTTGAAAGATCTGGGTTCCCTGAAGAGGTTCTTGATGGTGAGTAAAGTACTTAGCTTTTTTTACCTATTCTTCTGTCTTTCTGGAGGGTGGGTGAGCAGCATAAGGGACAAACCTCAGCAAAATCAAGTCAGTAAATCTCTTAATTCTGTATATACACCTGAAACAGCTCTTAAAAACACTGCTGAAGAACTCTTGGTTTTAAACACATTTTAAAGGTGTCTCCCCTTCACTGTTCCCCCCAAATCTTCTAAACCTAAACAACCACAGCCCCCATTAGGAGAAGTCATGGTGCCTGTGTCCCTCTGTTATCAGTTACCCTGTGATCACCCCTCCAGAGTTCTGAAATAATTGATTTCTTTTCCCTTTAACATATTATCTCACTGATGTGATACTTGGAGGGTGGCCAGCCACCAAGAGCATCAATTTTTATCCCCTTCTTTGCAAGAAATGTTGAATATCTACACCATGGGCCTCAGTGCTGGCTTTACAACCTTCTGATGTAATGTCAGGCAAGAGCAGCTCTGGTTCCCAGCTCTGGAGGGACTCATCTCTGACACTCTTGGCTTTTCAGAGGACAGGCTGATGCAAGTTCCATGCAAGCCTTCAGAATAAACCCATAACTGTTCTGAAGAGTTAAGAAGTGCTATTGTACTTGGAGCTGTATCTGGCTGCCAACTCTTTTCTTTCTTAAAGAAGTGGGGAGTGATTGTATATTCAGATAGTTGCACAGTTTTCTTTTTAATCAGGTATGTCCTAGCAAAAAGGGTCTTCTGTTCAGTTTCTGTGGGGTTTTTGTGCCCAAATAATTGTTGTGTGTATGGAGTCTTGGTGCTGGAATAATATTTGTTCTGCTTGCTACAGATATAATCATATTAATCAAACCTGACAGTGTCCATCTGTACTGTAACCCTGTGAATTATAATCATCTTTTGCCATACGTGGCATACTGGAGGAACTTGCATTTTTACTGCCTGACTGAAAATGAGGTAAGTGGAAAAAGAATGCAGATGAGAATTCCTTAATCAACTTCCTAATCAACTGAGATTTGAAGTGGAATTTTTCTTTGCCATTCCTTCCAGAAGTCCTTTTTTCTTTCTCAGCCTCAGCAGGGGGGTGAGCTGCATGGATATGTGGGTGTTAATCATTTCCCTGCCATCCCCAAAAGAAGAATATGTTTTTAACACTTTGTATTTGTTGGAGCATGAAGATGAATTGCTCCCCTCTCCCACTAATTACTGCTGCTTTGACATGAGTCAGTGATCTTTTAATGAGGAAAAAACACGTGGCTTGGGAGAAATGCAGAATATGGATCCAGTAGCATAGTCCACACTGAGATTTCCAAGGATGGGCTTATTTGCTAGCAGTGTTCTAATGTGTTCTGTGCCAGTAGTTTTAGAATATGAGAAAAGAATGGCCTAGTAAGCCATTTAAAATCAATATATTTTATTATGTATTTTCATTTTGACTTTCAGCTCTTCCTTTCAAGAGCTATTGATCTCATAGTTTTGTCATTTTCTTTCATTGGACCTTGGTTCTTAAATGTGAGTTTCATTTTGTGGTTAAAGGAAGGCTTAGAAAAGCTGCTTATCATAGTGAAGTGCTCTTAGAGGAGTTAAAAAATGAAAATACTTTTTGTCTAGGTATAGAGTAAGTCTCCTTACCCTTAAGGATAATTATGGAAGAGAAACCAAAAAACATTGCTGTGTCAGGCTTTAAGTACATCCTGTTTACAGGAGGATTCCCTGTAGTGGCTTTTAAGGATATTCTTTTTTTCAGTGACACAGATAACTTCTTCTTGCTTCTTTAAAAATGAAACAAAAAAGCTTAAAAGGTTTAGAAGTAAAGAAAGCAAATCCATACCTGGCTCTGTATGAATCTGCCAAAACCTGTAGCCTCTCCTTTTCTTCTTCCCTGTTTGCCTTCAACTAGACCATAGAAATTTAAGTGAATATCCTTGTTATTGTAAGAAAAAGATATTTTTATAAATGCTCATTTTCAAAAAGACCAAATAAGATAAAATACTGGAATTTAGTGCACAGTGTCTAAGCTTTCTTCATGTCATAACCACGTGGTTGATGGAACAAGCTGTATTTATACCTGCAATAGCAGATAGTGAGCAAGTCTTTAGCACCCTGCCAAAACCCAAGATCTTATTCTAATGGCATTTTGAAGTCTTGAGAAATTGGCAGTTGTTTGGGGCTTGGCTTGGAACTGCAACTTTGATCTGGCTTCCTGGGTTTGAAGACAGAACACATCATGGAGGAACTTGGGCTGCATCTTAAACTTGGGCTTCTCTTAAAAGAACTTGTTCTTAAAATAAATCTGTGGGGTGTACCCTGAAGCTCACAAGAGCTGCATCCAAAACGTTTGTACTCATGTGTTTTACCTGGGTATTAAGTTCAGAGCAGTGTGTGTTAAGGAAAAAAAAAAAAAAAAAAAAAAAAAAAAGAGAGAGAGAGAGAGAAAGAGAAGAGCAAAATAAGAGACAAAACACAAGTGCCTTCTGATCTTGCTCCAGGAAGCAAGTGACTCTTGAGTACCCGGTGAGGTTGGGCATGTTGGTTCCACACTTGCTGTGTCTTTTCAGATAAAAGTCAGAGAGCATTTATGGTTTTTTTTAACAGTTTAGTTTTTAACACTTTTCTGAGCCACAAGTAAGATATTTGTTCTTCACTCCTGCTGATGTCTGCAGCTGACTTCAGGCTGCTGCTAGCAATAGTGCTGCTTGGTGGCCTCTCCTTTTCTCTTCCTTTTTCCTACATTTATCTCTGCCTCAGACAGCAGTTTGGTCTCATTGCTTCTTCTCTGACCTGGGCTGTCTCTTGTCAGTTTGCATTCCCCACTGAGTGTTGTTACTGTGGTAATATTTTTTTTTTTCCTCAGCAGAAAGTTTTTCGTGGCACATCAGCTGCTATTCTCAAAATACCTTTTAATGTTTAAATTTTTTCCAGCATCTAGTAAGTGATGTTGAGAAGCTGAGAATAAAATAAGTGTTTATACATTTCTATAACCTTACTGAAAGCATTGCTCTGAAGTTACTAAAGAAAGACTAAAAAAGTTCCTTTGCTTCTGGAAGCTGTAGGGAGCGTTTTAATGGACTGCATGACGTTTGCTGGGGAATTAAAACAGCACTATACATCTTCTCCTTTATGCAAAGCTACCAACCATATTAGGCCTGCCTAATCAGCTTTCATGTTAAATGATTTCTTTCAGTATGAAGATGAAGAAGCTGCAGAGGAATTCAAAATCTCCAGCTTTGTAGACATGGTTCGGGACTGCAGTCGCATTGGCATTCCGTACAGCTGCCAGGGTAGGTCAGCTTGGTTTATGCCAAGAATTCAAGTGTTTTCCACCAGGCAATTCAGGGCCTGAAGATTTCCTTCCCTTTGCTAAGGATTAATATGTCAGTAGTTTCTCTTTAGCCACCTTTTTACTTGCGAGTTGGGTTTCTTTCTGGAAACTCTGAGCCCTGAGACTTCGTCTGCAGCGTGAATGCTCCCGGCGTGAGGAGATGATTTGCATTCAGAGAAGTGTGTTCTGCTGCTACACAACTTCTCTGTTCAGATGGCAGCTCCAGATAAATCCTCCTTTATGTAAGGAAAGAATAAACATTTCGTTATGCAACTTGCCTTTTATAGCCCTGCAAAAATGGGGCTGCAGGGCTTCCTGCTCTGAGCTGTAGCATCCCTTGCAGCCTCAGCTCTTGCATTTTGCACTGAAGTGCACTTAACAGCATCCCCAGCAGGGAAGAGTGTAAAGAAATGAAATATAAAAGAAAGCAGTACCTGCACTTCACCATGCAGCACAAACCTCTGGGCTTTGGGGTTCACAGTACAGTGGGTGAGAGGCAAAAAAAAAAAAAAAAAAAAAAAAGGAAAAAAATATCGCTTTCTGGTTTTGAACAATATAAGTTCAAACAACCTATTTTTTTTTTTTTAATATACTTAATTCTTGATTGTTTTGCTTGAGGATAATATGTTCTGACTGCCTGCAAAATACTTGATGAGTCAGGGCAGGGGAGAGGGCTGTGGCTTTTTGTCAGGAAGTGGCTAAAGAAGGAGTGTAGTTTAAAGGTGATACTCACACTTCACTTGAGCTTCACTGGTAAATACCAGGCTGAATAGTTTTCCTCCTGCTCAGCTTGAAATTCTGATTACCATGGGGATGACGTTGGCAGTAGTTGACTTCAGGCCAAATATTTAAGGAAATGGGAGTAAGCAAAGCTCCCTGTTGAGTATTTTGAGTTTTAATGGTGCTGCTGGTGGTGGAATCAAATTTGCAAGGAGTTGGAACTTTTTGGACTATGGTGACAGCTGGAAAAAAGGGCTTAAATTTGAGGTGTAAAAAGGAACTTTCTAAAAAAATCTTCACAAAAAACATGTTTTAATTATAGATTTTCAGTTGTAAAAGACAGGATAATTTACACCCTGTATTAGAATCTCAGGACAATTCTTTAAGTTCTCAGGGAAAGTTAAGCAGGGAGATATTGTGAGAGAATGTTTCTGTGAACCATTTTCTTTTGCAGGTCATCTCCAGATTTTTGATATGTTCATTGTTGAAAAGTGGCCCATCGTGCAGGCTTTTGCACTGGAAGGAATAGGGGGTGATGGCTTCTTTACAATGAAATATGAGGTTAGTACTTATGCCTTTAATTTTCTTCCACTTCCATTCTGAAGCAGAAATTGAGTTGTAGAATTACAATTGGGAAGTCCCTTTTGAGATCATCTGCTCCTGACTCATCACTCAGTGATTTCTAAGCTGGGTGAAGTTTTTCAGGGTATTCTGGAGCTGGGGTTTGAGTGAGAAAACTCAGTCTTGCTGAGGTTTTCCAAAGCTACCCAGTACTCTGTCCTGGATAAATCCTGGTGCCCCTCAAACCTCCTTGTTGTGATTTAGAGCTTTTTTCTTTCCCTTCTGGAGTCTCTTTAGCAAATCAGAAGAGAATTGTTGTTTTTTTTTTTTAAAATGCTACATGGGTATAGATACCCACGAGCAGTGGTAGAGAAGCTGGTTAGTGAAAAATGCCCTGAAATTAACTGAGATAATGAGAAGGGACTGTATTTCTTGGATCATTAGTTTTGAGACAAGAGATGCATCTACTTTTCCCTCAACATATATTCTTGGGTCATCATAGCCTGCTGAATAGGGCAACAGTCAAGATTTTGGATGATGCTCCTGATTTTAATAATGATTTGCTGTTCCACTCTGTGTAACTTGTCTCAATTGATTTCCCTGTTCATTAAATACACTCCAACAGCATCTTTGGAGGGGAGCTTTGTATTTATGTACTTGTTTGAAGCTTCTTTTATTTAAATTTTCTTGGACCTCTGCCACAGAAATGCAGATGTCCTGTTTTTCTTGTTGGTTCTCCATTTTTACAGCCAGAATGTTCTTTGTCTGACTTCTGACAACTGGAAAAAACCCAAGGAATTAGTAATACCATTGTTAAAGTACCATCACATGGAGTACTGTACACGCTGGCTCAAAAATCTCTTATGTGGGTTCAAGTGTGGTTTTCTCTCTCTCAGCAGTGTGCTCTTCCCACTGGTACCTTTCTTGGGTTTTTTTGCTTTGTTTTTTGTCATCAGTAGTGCTGAACCATCTTAGGAGAACTCATCAAAACCATGAAATACAAAGTGCAAATTGATGAGCATCCTCGTGGAGGTCTGCCTGGGTATCCATAGCCTGAAATGAGGCAACAAAAAAATTGTCTGTCAATTCAGGAGCTGTTTGGGGTCTTTATTTACCTTTCACAATTCATTTAAGGAATCTGGAGAAGCTTTGAGAAAATGTGTAGCCCCAGTGAGGTGGTGACTTTGTAAAGACAGAGCCTCTCCTGTTTCAGCATGGGAGCTGCTGCTGTCTTTAAAAAGACTTTAAAAAGAAGGATGCAAATCCTCAGGGTCTGTTTTTCAGGCATGTTTAGCTCTTGGCTGCTCAGCCAGTTCCAGTTAGGTTCTTGCTTTCTTCCTCCTTAAAGTCATAAGGGATTTCAAGTGGGAAGGGACATTCTTAACTTTTTCCTTAGGTGTTTGTGCCTGGTGATCTGTAGGGAGCTGCTGTATGTCAGAGGTGGGGAGGAAGTAGATTTGGGATCACTATAAATGACCTAGAAATTAATATTTCTGATGTTACTAAAAGGCAGTGTTCTCAGTGCATTTTTAGCTCCTCAAAGTGACTTTCCCCTGCTGTACATTTTATGCTGTTAGCTTGGAGACAACTGTTTGGATTTTTTAGGTTTTTTAATGGCATTTACTCTGTTACTACAAATATTGCAGTTGCTCAAGATGCTGTAATCCAGAGAATTTTCTGTACTGATAGGTTTCTGGAAGTGCTGTCTGGGAAATCTTTTATTGTCCTGTCTGATAATAGGAGCAACTGGAATAACTATAAAACTCTGGTTTCAGAAAATTCCACCCAGTGTTGCATTTTTAATTAAGTGGCTGGCGGGAAGCCCTGTAAATGCAGCAATTATTCAAATACAAATATATACTGAATAATCTGTTGTTAAATACAGTTCTCATATGCATCATCTTGCTACCTGGAAGAAGGAATTGCTGAGTTAAACTGGCTTTGCCTGGATTTCCATTCTGCTTAGAGCAAGAATTGGCTGGCATGTGGGATGAGGAACCTTGGAATCTGCTTCTTGTCTGTCTCAAAAAACAAGACAAAAAAAAAAATCTCTCCTTTTTGGTTGTACCAGCTGATACTATTCTCTGCTATTAATCAGGAAAAAATTAGTGAAATGACTTGTTTAAAAGATGCAAGCAAAGCTTCACATTGTTTGCTCAACCCTCAATGAGAAGGTGAATCTCAGAAGCATCCAGAAAAATTTCATGGTCAATTCTTTTGTACCCAATAATGCAAAATTATTTCCAAATTAAGAGTTAGGAGGACTGGGCAGTGTCAAGTGGCTTCAAGTTAGGTTTAGGGCAGCTTAAACCTAAATCTATATGGCTTTTCGTGGTGTTTTTCACAGAAGTGTGTTTAAAATCTTTTTCAGTTAATGGATGTCAGTGTTGACTTGTGGAAGACATACAGCAAGATGGATCCTGTTTCCTTGGAGGATTTGCTCTGGGAGGTAACATGGGGGAAATATTCTGCATCTCCCTCTGGTCTGAGAGTGTGGATACAGAGCAAAATTGTGCTTTTTGTTTGGTTTTAATCGTGCTTAGGGACTTAATCTGCTGCTGAAGGGTCTGCATATTGTTGTTGGCTTGCCTCAAATCTTCCACCAAGTCCTCACACCACTCAAGTAACTTGTCTTGGATTCCTTGAATTTCTTAATTTGCCTGAAATGCTTCTAAATGTTACTGTAAATGGTGTGGCATTCATCAGGCTGTAGGACTATGTGCAAAGGACAGAAAGTTGGTGTATTTATATGTGTTTATCCTCCTTTTTGCAGCAAGGGGGGGTGTGTGGAAAGCCACTTTTAGCACACAGCCATGCTCGGAGGAAAAACCCTTTCTGAGTGGCTTTGTGGGGACTTCAAGTGGGTAACAGTGACACCCAGTGGCTGCCCTGATGCTTCATGAAAAACTCATTCCTCATTTTAATGCAGTGATCTGATCTCAATGGTGGAGAGGAAAGCAATGTATCAGTTCTGGTGTGGGGTTTTTTTGCTTTTTTTTTTTTTTTAAATCAGCTTATATTTTGGCAGCAGAGTAGGCTTTTAATGTGTAGCAAGTTCAGCAGTAAGTATCCTGTATTAATAAAATATTTGTAGTGCACATTATTTTTGTTGGTTAATCAACTGCTTCAATGAGTTTACAAGGTCAATATAAATAGTTGCTTCCCCCTTCCCATGCAAGTGAGATAAAAAGTTGGGTGTGTTTTCTTGGACCTGGTGTGTCTACCCCAAAACAGACTTACTCATCCTATTTTGAAGTTTTCAGCCTGAAAGCTGTTGATAAATTGGCTTCAAATTGTCTGGGGAAAAAAAAAAAAAGACTGTCACACAAATCTGGTTGCATAGAAATTGGTGTTTCAAAAATTATTCTTTTTTTTCTATGAGGATGAAGCCAGGTGGACTTGAGCAGTTGCAGCTGACACGTTAGTTCCTTTTTTTGTGTGAACACAGCTTTGATTTTAACAGCATCCTGCATAGTGAAATACAATCTGTGTTCTAAAGTAATTGGAGTTCTTCTAATGCAAGCTGGGTTCTTTTCTCTGGTATAAAAACTTATTAAGTAATGCTGAATATTTTTCTTCTAGGATTTAATGATATTTGAGCACCAGTGGACCAGTTTTTTTGCTAATTTTGAGACTGAAATTCCCTTCATTCTGGAGCTATCAGAATCCCAGGCAGGAGAGGTATGGCTGCTTCAGAAATCCTTTGAAATGCTAATATCATAGAAGTAATAACTATTGAGAATTGTGATGAGTTGTGGTTTTTGGGGTTTTTTTCCTTTTGATTTCTCCCTGGCCCCTCTCACTTTTCATGTTGGAGGAGCAGAATCCTGTTGTGGAGCTCAGCACCCACTTTGTGTATGCACAGCACTGGTGGCTGAGGACTGGGATTCCCTGAATTATCACTTTGCTCACTGATAATTGAACTCAGATTTCTGTCTGCACCACAGATCCCTATTTGTAGGCAGAAAAACTTTTACTTGGCTCTGGTGTGTGCTCACTTGTGACTTGTGAACTCACAAGTCCAGGTTGCACCTGTCAAATCTTGGACAGGAGTGATGGTAACGTGCAGCATGGGTGAAAACAGCACAGTGGGAGGTTTTTTGGGGGTGGCTGTTGCTTTTTAAACATATAAAAGAGTTACTGATGTTTATGGAGGCTGGAAGTAGTTTTTGAGGCTTCAGGAGTTGTCTCTAAGAAGGATAATTCAGGTTTTTTTCATAGCAATAGTGAGGCTATATCACACTTTCTATTCATTCCTCTGTTAATCACTTGTGTTTCTTTTCAATTTTTCCAGCCTTTCAGAAGTTATTTCAGTCATGGAATGATCTCAAGCCATATAACAGATAACAGGTAAGACTCATAATTCCCTGTGAAATTGTGGTGTCACTAGCACCTCATCATTCCCATCCCTGATGCCATAATGCCTTCTTTCCTTTTGGAATCATCTCAGTATATCACATCTCATCTTTGCATATTTAAAAAAGAATCTGTGGAAAGGCACTTTTGGGAAGAATAAGTTGATTTTTTGGAAAATTGGAAGCTGTAGTTACCACATAGAAAATGTCAATATGTTTGAAACCACATCCACCTTGTGCAGGCTGATGTGAACAAGTTCTGCCTGGGCAAATATCTGAACAAACTCATTAGTTTTATTACACAGGATTGCTGGGTTTTAAAATGTTGGCCCTATTTATATGCTTTTCATACACGGTGTTTAAAACAGGGCAGTGAAACCCCCAAATCTTACCCAATATAAGCTGGGCACTCCAGGTCAGTTTGGTTTTGTTCCAGCCCAGAATTTTAACAGAGAGAGAGGAAGGCTGTTTGTCATATGTTGCAAAACCAAGTGTTGTGCTGGTTTGAGCTAAATAAAGGTTGCCTAGCTACTTAAATGTCTCTGCAGATCCTTTTTATTTGGAATTAGACAGTAGAGTTCAATGGCTTTTATTGTCTTCAGCATCCTATGTTGTTTGCATTTAAATAATGAGAAGAAAAACCTTGACCTCTCCAGTTGAGTCTTGGGCACAGAGCCAGAACTAAAACCAAAATAGTTTTGTTCAATTCCCATACAGTTTTTTTTTCAAAATAGTACATTTTAAACTAGTCAGTTCTTCAAGGCAATTTACTTTAAATAAGAAGGAAAAAGAACTTCTTTGGGGAACAGCCTTGAGATGTGTTCTTGTATATGAAAGAAATTATTTATTCGGGTGCTTTTTTTTGTTGTTTGGAACTTGCTCTCCAAGTTTTCTGCAGCTGTAGTCAAATTTTTTGACCCTTCTATAGTGAAAAATTCCATACCTAGTCCATCAGACTCGTAAGCTTGGATTTAATTTGATGTGTGTAAGTTTTCTTCAAGAATTTTCTTCAATTATTCTTTTTCCTCCTTAGCCCAAGCCGTCAGCCCTTTGTTCTCTTTGGGAGTCACTCCACTAAGGAAAACCTGAACTCTGGTAACTTTAATTTTCCATCAGAAGGACATCTGGTTCGAAACACTGGCCTTGGTGGCAGCACTGCTAAGCATATGGTAAGGCTTTCAAGTAGTTAACTGATATTTTAAAGCAGTGTATATTTTCTTTGTGTATTTTTTGTGCCCTTAAAATGCTTACTTTCCATGAGTCAAATACCCAAATCTTCCCAACATAAAAAAGCATCATTTAATGATAGCTTAAGGAACAAATTTCCTTTTTTTTTTTTTTCTCTTTCCAAATCAAACTATACTGGATGTTGACTCAGGGACTGAAGAAGGAGTAAATTTTCCCCCTCCTCCTGTAAAAAGACAATTTTAAAAACATTTTTAGTGCCGCAAATGTGTGGGGTGGGGGCGAGGGAAATGCTGTTTGTCCTATATAAATAAAATTAACATCTCCCTGATGGCAGCACATGATGTGCTTAACTCTGACACTCAAATTCTATTGTTTTTGTTTGGCTATTTCTTAAAAAGAAAGGGGAAAACACTTTTTTTTTTGGCTAACAAAGAGCTTTGTGAACAGTCACAGGACACCGACGCGTGCCCGAATTTCGGCGCCTGCTGAGTAGTTCATGAAACCCTTGGGGAAAAAACCCAAAAATCTTTCTGGTGTTGCAAGAATGTTAAGAGATGAAGTTGTAAGATTAACTTGTTTCCATTTTCAAGTAAAAGCTTAGTTTTAAAACATATGATGAGGTGGATGGCTTGTTGCACTGCTGCGCAGGGGACGTAAGTGGGGAAGCGACCCCAGGGAGTTGAGATCCTCTGGCTGGCTGGGCTGGGGGCCCCAAGAAGGTAACTCACAGCAAAGGAGGAGAGGTAGGGTGCAGATTGTGGTGTGGAGTTCTCCCCAGGGCTCTGGGAAGGTCCATCAGTGCGAGTCCAGAGTCTGTGGTGTCAAGGAAATGGATGTGGTTGAGTTCAGGTCATGGTGGAGTGTGATTGAGGGAGTGAGTTGGTGGTCTTGGCACAACAACATCTCACGAGTTAGGGATGGATGGATGGATGGTGGACACATTGCCTTGATCAGAAGCTTGAGAAAGGATGGTGTTAGCATTCTGGTGTATTCTCATCCTCCATTTGCTGGTCTATTTATCTCTACTTCTGTATAAACACTTCCAATTTTATCGGGTTTTTTTTTTCCTCCCCTTATTAACATTCCTATTAAGACCATTCAATATTTTCCATATCCAAGTACAGGTGTTGGTTTATTTTATTTTTTTTTTCTGCTGCTGTACCCACTCCCTCTGTTATCCTCAGATTCTGACCCTGTTCTTCAAAAGGTGGTTTATTTACAGGTACAGGTGATACTGTTTTAATAGGGTGTCATGAAAATAGTAAATAAGACCCAAGTGCAAGCATAGTTTTGGGAACCTGACACCTTTTCCTCTTGATGAGAAAAGCAGTTGGCATAGGAAAGTGAACACACAGTGCTCAATGCTTATGGAACTCAGAGCTCATCTCCTTTTCAAAGCCTTTCAACTGTTCAGGTCAAGTCAAAAGTGAAATGTACCTTTGAAAAACGTAAGTCACTTTTTTAAAAATCCAGTAAAGTCTGTGTTGTGGGCTTCTTGTAGTATGGCAGTGGTTAGAAGACTTAAGGGGAACTTAGCATGGCCTTAATTATGGCAGAGTTTTGGGGATTTTTTGTTTTTTCACTGTTTTTTTTGTATCTCCTTCATGCTGGCAACTCTAGGTGGTGCAGTGTGTATCTCCAAAAGGACCTCTGGCTTGTGCAAGGACTTATTTTTTTGGAGCCACTCACATTCCTTTCCTGGGTAAGTCACTCCTGGGTCAGTATATGAAAAAAACCAAGCAGTGATTTGAGGTAGTTATTTACTTTTTACAGTAATTCACTGATGATTTAAAATATCTGGCAGTTAAAAGGTGGCTTTGATTCCTTTATGAGCTTCAGGCCATGGAGTTGTAGATCCTGTGTAGTGCTGTGGCCATGAAATCACAGCAGAATATTGTGGTGTTGAACATCTTGCTTTCATGTCAGAAAATCTGTCAGCCCCAAAGAATGATTCAAAGGTCAAGGAGTGTATTTGTGTTTGCATCAGAATGTGGTGTGAAGTGCTGGGTAAACGTGGAAGCCCATGTGCCATACAGGTTGATAGAAAAACTGTCCTCAAAAATATAATAATTCAATGTGGCTGTTGTTAAATAAGCATGATATTATCCCCTTTATCTCCTCTACCCCCTCTTCCCTTTATTTTATTTTTAATTTTTATTTTATTAGTTTATTTTGCTTTTCACAATAATTGAGCATTTTTAAAAGGCAGAGAAAATCCTTTTAGTGTTTATCTCCTAGTTTGGGTTTGATCTAGGACATTATAGTAGCTGCTTTCCCTAACAAAAACAAGCTATAGGAAATTTAAAAAAACCATTTTCTTTAAAAAAACCTCATTTTAGCAGGTTGCATGAGCCTGTGGTTAATATCAGTCTCCTTAGGGTTACTGTGTGTCTTGAAACCATATCCAGTTGGAGGATAGCAGGGAAGGAACTGGAGCTTGTAACTCTACTTGGACTTTTTCCTGGGTATCCAGGAAGAAGGGAGAACAATCCTTGTTCTGACCCAATGCAGCTGTTTTTAGAGGGGATTTGGGTCTTGGTCTTGGCCATAGTATGTACAGATAAAATTAACCTGTGCTTCACTCATTTTTATCTCTGCAAACAAACTAGAAATATAAAATACTAGATAATTATCATTTAAGCCACACAGCTGAAATGCCATGCCCAGGAAGCTCTGTGTAAACACTTGTAAAAGTTCTAAAAAAACCCATTTTTGGTTTTTTTTTATTTCAGGAAATGACAACGAGATGCACAAGCAAGCTGAACAAGTGTAAGTTGCCAACTTTTTATTATTCCTTAGCTCTTCACTCCTTCTACCCCCTGGCTGTAGGGCAAACCCACTTCTAGGCAGCAGTGGCTGTTGGCATTTGCAGAGCTACATTTTTATTTTTTATTTAGAATAATGTGAATTTGAGAGGCTTGCAAAGGCAAATTGCTCATTGAGAGTTTCAGTGAGCAAATTAGGAGCTGGTAGTTGTGTCCCTTCTGCTCTACAGCAGAGTATGAAAGGAAATAGTAAATTTTACTTAGGTTTTAATCACACCTCTTTATCTTAACATTCTTTGAGTTGTTTTAAAATGTTGTCTATATACACTGAGAGGAAAAAGATCTGCAATGAAATAGGAGAATGTTCCACAGATAGAAATAAAAGTAATTTTTAGACCACTTTCATTAAGCTAACCAGTGTGTAAGGTATATACATGGTTAATGAAAAGGAAATTTAACTGTCTTAAAGGATAAAGAAAAAATGACTTCTGAGTATTTTTGCTACAAAGCTTCTGCGGGGTTGGACTTTCACAAAATAAAACTTTTTTTCTCCATGTTGATGTCCCCTTCTCTGCATGTTGTGGATACCTGTGAAGCTTTAAGAACGTGGTAGATAATTTGCTTGGGTTCTGCTTTCAGTCTTGATTAACCAGGCTGTAGAGGTTTTGTTTTCCTTGCTTGTTAGGATAATTTTAGGAGCCTGTTCTTGCTTCTGCAGTGGAGCAGTTTGCAAGCTTTTGCAAGCAATTTTTTGGGTTTTCTAGGAAATTTAACTTGGTAATTTTGCTTCCATGCATGTTCTGCTCAAACACATAAATATTTCTTTTTCCACTTCTAAAAGACTTCGGACTAAATCCAGTTCTAACAGAGATGGGTAGGGATGTTTCTAAGCAAAGCAGAGCTCAGTTGATAGAGGGATTTTTAAATGAGAATTATCTATTTCTTGAAGGTTTCCCTGCATTGGATCAAATAATCTGATTTCAACAACAAAAATCAGCTTCTCTGGCCAACCTGACCTCATGATTTTGGAATCAGTTTGCAGCTGAGTCATGTAACTGGTTCTTGCATTTGCTCATGTTTTTTTTCCCAATGAAATGAAAAGTGGAAAACTATTTTGTAAGCACTATTTAGTCCAAATTTGACTGTATTTAGGAAGCAGAATTGCAGTCCTGAAGTGCAGGTTTGGCTGAGGTGCATAAACTGACTTTCTTAACTTTTAAGCATCCCTGGGGTAAACCTTGTAATTTTGTTTTTTTTTCTCTAAAAGGAAATGTTTTCTGTTTTGCATTGTTTATGGTAGAATTTTAAAAATGGGAATGAGAGTAAGGTAACTATTACCATAAAGCACAGCCCACTCTGAGGTGTTTTCTTGCAAATATATATGTGAATTTGGGTGAAAATGGGAATAGTTGGAGAGTTAGGAAGTGTTATACACATTGCCTATAATGAGTGTGTGCTGGAAACTGTTCTTCATCCCCTGTAGCAATGGGGATGAACTTAGAAGAGAAGCACTGGTGAATTTTGAGCTTTTTCCATGTTGGGCCATGTTTGGGAGCTTCAGATACTTTTTTCCATCTTTGAGGAATTCTTTGCATAAGGCTGAGATGCTGCCTTCTCTCTCCTGCCCCCTCTCCCCTCCCTCAACATCCAGCAGTTGCAGAGGAGTAATGAGGTTAAAAAATTGGGAAAAAGTTTGATTGTTTTGTCAATCTTACTATCTTTTTCTTCTGGAAAGCAGAGGCTGATGTTTCAGAGTTGGCCACAAGTTTTTTTGGTTTGTTTTTTCAGTAGTTCTGGAGCTGTAAATATGTCAGTGGCTGGAAGTTGCTGCTGGCTTCATCTAACCTTTGTTTCTTTCTCTAGAATTTTTTTAATTCCATTTTAAGAGAAGCATCAGACTAAGCCTGAATGTAAATGTGCTCAAAAGGTAGTGGTGCCTGGTTGGTTTTGGTGTCTTTTTGCTTGACATGGTCCAGAATAAGTCAGGCTGAGTCTCTGAGGTCAGTTCCTCCTCTTTTCCAGTTTTGCTTCTACCATTCTGGTCTTATTGGACAATTTTAGGATGTGATCCTCAACACGACTGCAGTGAAAGTCACCAACAAAACAATTTTACTTTATTTTTGACTTAGGAGAGCAGGGATACATTTATTCCAAGAGATTTCCCCCAATTTATTCTGTGATTTCAGCCATTTCCTCGCTCCGATTTATTTTATTTAAAACAGAAAGGTTAATTATGAAGCTGTTTCTGCTTTATAATTGAAGGGCCCTTTCTGTTTAAGGGAGTGGGGTTAAGAGAGGGGAAAACTGCTCCTTTCAGCAGAGATGGAAGGAAACTCTGCCTGTCTAGTAAATGTTGTGTTTGTATTTCTCTTCAGTACGCTGTTGTGGCAAATCTATACTGCTGTTGTAGAGGCTGTGCTTGCTGGCATTGAGTGCTATGCTAAAACTTCCACTGAATCCAAGGTAAATGAAGCACGGGTTCTGTACACTGTGGTTGTTCCTTTTGGATTGCTTGCCATAGCAAATCGACCTGCAAACCAAAACCTGACAGGAAAAAATTGACACGTTTCCCTCAGCTGCGTAACGGGAGCGAAGCGAACGCTCCGGCCTCCAAGCAGTCTGAATTCTGCTTTAAAAAAAAAAAAAAAAAGACATTGAAGAATGTTCCTCATCTTCCCTATTTACAGTTGTTTGTTCCACCATTCCTGAATTTTCCTACCCTTGGAGTATGGAAAATCAGATACTCTAAAGAACAAATTTTAGCCTGGTGCATCAGTGTTGTTGTTCTGTCTTTGCTCTCTTCTGGGTGCTCCTCTAGTTGAAGGGATTTGGAAGTCTGGGCAAAAATCCTTTATTCTCAATTTCCTTTTTTCAGGCAAAGGAGGTAGCAGAGCAGGTGCTCATGTCTGTGTTAGATAACCTTCATTTAACCCAACTTAAAACTGCGTTACGGTATGTGTTTTCAAATCCTTTATTGCTTGATGTCTTGTGTCAGTGTATTGGGGGCTTTGGGGAAAAAAAAAACACCACCAAATGTTAATTTTAGGTGGAACTCGCATGGCTGTCAAATTCCAAGACTTCATAATTTATTCAGACTTTAAAAATCGTGATAATTATTCTATTTTTCTTTTCTTGTATTTTTTTCTTTTCTTGCATTTTTTCTTTTCTTGCATTTTTTCTTTTCTTGCATTTTTTTCTCTTCCTGTATTTTTTCTCTTCCTGTATTTTTTCTCTTCCTGTATTTTTTCTCTTCCTGTATTTTTTCTCTTCCTGTATTTTTTCTCTTCCTGTATTTTTTCCTTTTCCTCTCTTTTTCCTTTTCCTCTCTTTTTTCCTTTTCCTCTCTTTTTTCCTTTTCCTCTCTTTTTCCTTTTCCTCTCTTTTTCCTTTTCCTCTCTTTTTTCCTTTTCCTCTTTTTTTCTTTTCCTCTCTTTTTTTCTTTTCCTCTCTTTTTTTCTTTTCCTCTCTTTTTCTTCTCCTCTCTTTTTCCTTTTCCTCTCTTTTTTCCTTTTCCTCTCTTTTTTCCTTTTCCTCTCTTTTTTCCTTTTCCTCTCTTTTTTCCTTTTCCTCTCTTTTTTCCTTTTCCTCTCTTTTTTCCTTTTTTTTTCTTAATTTCCTAATGATCAGCGGTTATTTCACTTTAAATTTGAGTGCTTACTTTTTACATGCAAGAGAAATACAAACCACATTTTTCACCAGTGCAATTTCTGCTCTACAGCTCCAAAATGGCCTTTCAGATTCAGGCTGTGAACAACCATGGAAGGTTTGTATCCACTGTCTTACTCCTCTTGTTACTAATTAGTGTTTCTAATATGATAATAAATATTTTTTTTTCCTTTTCTTGGAACTTCTGAGAAAAAGCATTGCCTTTGATAATGCCATACAAGGTGTAGTGAATGCTTTTGTGTTGGAGTTAGCTCAATGTTTTTGTATCTGTATTATTGGAAATCTTAAAAAGATGTAAAACAACTGGGCAGACCAATTTATTAACTGTTAATGAGTAGAAGCTGCATGAGCCCATTAGGAGTTTCCTTTTAAAGCTGTGCTTTAATTAATTGATATCCCTGCCTCGTGCTTTTGTAATCCTATGCTAATTGACTGAAATAGCCCCACAAAAAGAAGAGTTTATTTGCAAATAGCTTTTTTTGGCTGTCATGAAGTCACTGAAGATGATCTAACTCCTAAATACTGAATTATTGTTGTTGTAGAATTACTCCTTTAGACAATGAGGATAGCCTGGGGTTGATTAAAACGGTGAGTAAGCTGCTCAGTATTCTGCTTAAACATTTTATTAGCAAACAGAGCACAAGTGGCTTTTTTTATGGGGTATGCTGAGATTTTTATCTGTGTGAATGCAAGTGTAAGGGGAGAAATGAGAGATTTCAGATGCTGAGGTAAGATTGACTTTTAACATAAAGTCAGACAGTGAAAATTGGAATAAAATATTAACCTAGAGTTACTGAGACTTTCCACCACTATTCAGAAGCAGTGCTTTAGGAGGGTAAAAGCAGATGGGGTTTGCTGCTTCTATAGAAATGCTTCAAGTTTTGTTTTTCCTTCCTGTCCAACTCTTTGATCCCTGTAGGCATCTCTGATGGTGTTTGACATCCCAGACTTGCTCACAGGACGAGGATGCTTGGGCTCTGTTGTCTTTTCAGAGTCCTTTCTAACATCACAGATCCAAGTCAAAGAAAAAGGTAATTTTTCATTTCTAACCCCAGTGTTGTCATTCTGCTGGCTTGGGTGTGATGGAAGAGCAAGAGAGCTTCTGATGGGTGGTATTACTCTAATTATGATTTTCACCCCTGGGTTAATTACAAGCCCTAAATGTCCCAGCTTGTCAGGAGTGAATCTCTGAAGTGCCAAGTTCCTTTAATCTCACCAAAAGGAATTTTATGGAGATTATGGGGTTTATGGCTGCCTTGGCTGATGTTAGAAAAAAAAAAAGCAACATAGTAGTGCCCTTCCTAAATTTTTTTAGGTCTCAGTGAATGTTTTCTGTTGTATGGGGGATTTGGGGCAGCTCTCTTCCATCACTTGTATAACACTCCTTTTATAGGGTGTGTTTCAATTTCAGTTGTTGCTTGTTTGGAAGAGATTAAGTGAAACTAAAATAATCAGATTTTTAGACAGCTTGGCTTTGGAACAGTCTTATCTTTAAAATACAGGATGCTGAGTGATCTCCATAACTTTAGACAAGTGCATATTTTCCAGGTTGTTTACATGTGACAAGGAAATAGATGGTCTGAACAATATCCATGGATCTTTGTATCCAGAGGGGCTGTGGGTTCTGGAACACTTTTGGTGGTGAAAGCAAAGGAAAAAACCCTCAACTAAGACCAGAATAAAATCAGGTTACTATGGAATTGTGTAGGAGATCTGTGGATGTTATAAAACAAGAAGAATGGGAGCCAGTCTGCTGTGCAAGCTTTGCTTAAACACTAATAAATCCTTAAAGCACTGAGGAAATTTGCATGTTATATTTCATATAATTCCTTTCGTACTTCCTAAAGGCATTTCAAGGTGTAAAAACAACTTGCTCAACAGCCTGCAGTGTATGGATGGTATTATACTTTGCTTTTCATTTCCTCCCCTGCAGATGGCAGCATTAATTCAGAAACCAACCACATCATCCTGACTGCAGCTATCCCAAGATACACTTCTTGGCTGGTCAGTACAAAAAAAAAAAAATAGTTTTTTCTATACATACAGATTAACAAATTTAAATATATATATATAAAAATAAATAAATATGATAAATATAATAAATATGATAAATAAATATGATAAATAAATATGATAAATAAATATGATAAATAAATATGATAAATAAATATGATAAATATAAATATATTTATATAAATAAATAGAAACAAATACAAATAAATAAAAAAATTAAATATTTTTCTTATAAAAGCACGGATGTATGAAGAAAAAGTGTGGAACTAGGGCACTGAAACAGCATCTGAACATATTGCTGTTATGCTCATTTTTAAAATTTGTACATGAAGTGAAAAACCAGTAAGCTGAAATAGGCTGCTGCTTCCACTCATAACAGGAGTTATAAATTATTTCATTTTCACTGCTTCTGCTTTCCATCTGTGTAAAAGCCTGGGTGTTTTTCAAGCACACAGTATTTTCTTTTGAAAATTCTGTTTATTGTGGGGCACTTTAGGTGATTTAGATGTTTGCCCCAAGAGATCATTCTGCTCCCAGACCTCTGATGTCCTACACACTGGTGTCATTCCAATGACTGGGCTGAAGTTGGACAACATTACAGCCTTTTGCAATCCCTACTCCTTAAGTCCTTTAACAATAATAAAAAATAAGACTGAAGGAGATGCACTGCTTTGTGTTTAGGCAATACTATTTTATGAATAACATTGAATTTCATATTCTATGAAACAATTAATCTCTGGGAATCTGTGTATCTCCCTGCATGTGTTTCAGTCCCCTGGCAACAGGGGTGAGGAGCACAAAACTGTCTTTGATACTCTCCACTCTCCCAAATTTAGCTGTATATAGAGTTCTTGTTTGCCTTGAGTCTTGTTTCATGCTTTTTATGAACCTTAGCCTTGGTTTATCTCCTAACAATACAACTGGAAACTGTTTCTGGCTACAGGTTGAAGACAGTGATGTGAAACTCTCTGAGAAAGCACAGCTGATATTGAAGGTAAAATGAAACGTTTTTGGTAAACTTCAGTTATGCTTTCCAGAGCCAACATTGAAAAAAATCTCTCAGCTGGTAGTAAAACTGGCTTTTATTATGTTTGTTATTCCTCTTCTTCGAAAGGCTTGCCTTTTCTACCCTCTTTCAATCTACAAAAAAAAAATAAAAATATAATACATTGTGTGTAAAAGTTTGAGGTTTTCTCTGTTTCAAAGAACGACAAAACCCGAGAGCAAGAAGGGTTCTAATAAAGCTGTTTTCATGGAAGTCTCACTAAGTACTGCCCATGGAGCTCATGTTTCAAAAAAAAAAAACCCCCAAACTCAATGCCACTCTACATGCAACTTTCTTTTAACTTAATTAGCATGGTAAATGTCTAAAGGAAAACACTTGAAGCATTATGAAAAAGAAAAGAATTTGGGATCTGGGAACATCTTAAACCACATGAGTTTCACATTTGTGGTTAAATTTGTGGTTACCAGAAATCTTCATTACAAATAGATTTATTTTCCTGTAATATACTTTTAGTGCAGTAGATTGACAACCTAAAACCAAAAAGCTCTGCCTTGTGGTTGTGACAATAGCTTGGAACTTCATAGCTGCTGGCAAAATCAAAAGCAGAGGGAAGTGTTTTTCAAAATTATCCTCTTGACTTTCTGTCTTGCACTGGTTCCTCTGTATCAACGGAGTTTAAAACTCTTGTAAATGTCCTGACAGATGCTGTTTAAGACAAAAAATCTTTTCTCTTGAAGCAAAAGCTCGAGAAAATATTCTTGACTGGGTCACAGCCCTTGATGCAGTCTGTGATGTTGTTGGGTTTTTTTTTTCCTGTTTAGGAAGACAAATCTTTCCTGGGCACTTTACTCACTGGAGGTGATGGAGCCTACATTTATTCCAGCAACCCCCAGGCCATGCCAGCAGAAGGTGAGTTGTGTTTTTTCAATTCCTGAGGTCACCCCTCAGCCTCCTTTGCTCCTGGCTCAATTCCCACAGCTCCCTCAGCTGTTCCTGGGCAGATTTGTCCTCCAGCCCCTTCCCCAGATCTGGACATCCCCTCATTGTCCTTCTGGTCCTCATGAACCCAGAAGTGAGCCCAGTATTGGAGGTGCAGCCTCAGCATTGCCCAGCCCAGAGATGCTCCCTGCCCTGCTCCTGCTGGCCACAGCACTGCTGGTACAAGCCAGGATGCTGGTGGCCACCTTGGCCACCTGGGCACACACCAACTCAATTCAGCTGCTGTCAACCAACAGCCCCCCAGGTCCTTTTCTGCTGAGCAGCTTTCTGGTGCTTAGCAGGGTTTCCCTTGTGGTTATGTGCCTTGCTTTTTCTCAGCTGGAAGGCAGGAGGGCTCTGCAGAGGGACCTGGACAGACTGGAGAGTTGGGCTGATCCCAATGGGATGAGGTTCAACATTCCAAGTGCTGGGTCCTGCACTTTGGCCACAACAACCCCATGGGGAGCTCCAGGCTGGGCACAGAGTGGCAGAAAGGGACCTGGGAGTCTGGATTGCCAGGAAGCTGAAGAGGAGCCAGCAGTGTGCCCAGGTGGCCAAGAAGGCCAATGGCATCCTGGGCTGGCTCAGGAAGAGCGTGGCCAGCAGGTCCAGGGAAGGGATTCTGCCCCTGTGCTCAGCCCTGGGGAGGCCACAGCTTGAGTCCTGTGTCCAGTTCTGGGCCCCTCAGCTCAGGAAGGAGATTGAGGTGCTGGAGCAGGTCCAGAGAAGAGCAAGGAGGCTGGGAAGGGATCCAGCACAAGTCCTGTGAGGAAGGGCTGAGGGAGCTGGGGGTGTTGAGGCTGGAGAAGAGGAGGCTCAGGGGAGACCTCATCACTCTCTCCAACTCCCTGAAAGGAGGTTGGAGCCAGGGGGGGGTTGGGCTCTTTTCCCAGGCAACTCTCAGCAAGACAAGAGGGCACAAGAGGTCTCAAGTTGTGCCAGGGGAGGTTTAGGTTGGACATTAGAAAGAATTTCTTTCTGGAGAGGGTGCTCAGCCATTGGAATGGGCTGCCCAGGGAAGGGGTGGATTCTCCATCCCTGGAGATATTTCAAAAGAGCCTGGATGTGGCACTCAGTGCCATGGGCTGGGAACTGCAGTGGGAGTGGAGCAAGGGTTGGACTTGATGAGCTCTGAGGTCCCTTCCAACCCAGCCAGTTCTAGGATTCCTTGAGCCTACAGCTGCTTCTCAAGGCACAACATCTTTGTGTTCCACTGTACAGAGAAGGAATTGTTGTCACAGTGCTGAGGTACAGCACAAGATAACTGATAATCTGAGTGCTTGGTGACCTTTGGAGGAATATGTTTGGCTTTGCTGTTTTTTGTAGCTGTACAATGTAGTGTTGAGGCTAAATAATGATGTACAAGGCAATCAAACAGCAGCCTCATGTTGCAGAATTTGTTTTTCCTTGAATTGAACAGATTTTAAAGAAGGTTAAGGCAGAATAACATATTCATCTCTTTTGCAATACTGTGCTGTGGGTACATGTTTTCTCAATAAATATGAATGGTGAAATGTATTTATGTTTTTATTTATTTAGACATTTTGGGAACTGGCTATGCCTGCCCTGATGGAGCAATTTACTTTTTGCCTTTTTTGGAGAGATTTGTGAAATGTTTTGGTGACTCTTGAGATGGAGAGTTACAAGTAGGTGGCATAAGGGTTATGTAGCACTTCAGTCAGTCAGATGTTTCATAAGGTGTCAAGTGAAAATTAACTTGATCTTGTTCCCTGCCCTGCCAGACACTTTGCTGTGCTCTAATTTGGGTTTTACTGAGGTTGTAGCCGTGTCATCTGGCAAGAGGAGATGCAAAAGGTGCTGTCAGACAGGTCCTCACCTCTCTCCATGACTTCTGTCTCACTGCAGAGAGGTGTCCAGCCATGACTGACATGCATTTAAAAAGTTTAGGCTGTTAAGCTTTTATTTTTTTGTTCTAAGACAACTGTTGTCTGAGGGATTTTTGTAGGATGAGCCTAACTGTGTCCAGTCTGGCCAAGTAGACTCCATTTTGTGATCCATCACTTAGGGAAAACCCACAAGCATCTCAAGTTGTTTGTGCTACAATTCCCTGCCTTCCATGTTAAAAGAAGCCCTTTTAGTTAGGATTAATTAAAACTCTTTTTGGCTGGCTTTTACTTAAGGTCTCTGATTTCCCATTCTCTGTGAAGTGGGATGTTCTGTGAGATCTGACAGCAAATGCTGTATTTTATGTTTTTTCTTCCTTGACTGCTCACTAGAAGGATCTGATTTACCCTTCACATCTACCTGCTTACATGTGGCTTTGTCTCCATTCTGCTTGCTGTCAATTTGGGCCATGAATTTGGGATTGTAGTGTTTCCCAGCTTAACAGTAGCTGTTGCTCCAATGTAATTTTGGTTAATTAGGAGGCCCAGTGTAAACCAGTTACATTGGTAATTAGCAGAGCCTGTGTTTTTTTTAGGTTACTGCTGAAATTTGATGTTGTATCAAGCTCTTCATTAACCAAAGCCTTCACACAGAATAACTTTGATGATCTTATTCTAAGTTGCCATTTCTAAAGGAAAATATCTTCTTTCTTGGCTCCTCTGAGCAGGTTTGATAGATGGAGCTGGATGTGCCATCATGTTTAACTGTAGTTGTAGTTCCTTTGCTGCTTGGCTTTGCTTTTCTTTGAAGCATAACTGAGTAATGCTTTTTTTTTTTTTTTTTTTTTTTTTTTTTGTCTGTAAATAAAATATTTAACCTTTCCCTTTTGCTGACTCACATACTTCTTTCTTTGGGATGTGATCCTGCTTTTTAATGCCTGGTCCAGCACTGGTAGCAGAGGTCCAGCTGGCAGCCCCTGCTTAGTCATTTATTCCTGGCTTTCTTCTGACTCTTGGAAATTAACTTTGTGTTGATGTCAGTTGCTAGTGCTTTGGTGGAATTTTATTTTATTTTTTTCTCCTTTCTGCCATCTAGGCCTGCTGTTTCTCATTTTCCAGCTGCTTTCCCTCATCATGCAGGTTTATGAACCAAAGTGTTTGTAAGATGACAAGACAACCAGAGATAAGAGGGGATGCTGTGTCTCTCCTGGCTGTCACTAGGTGGTTGCCAGCTCAGTAATAGATGTCCCTGGCCACAAAAGTAAATGCAAACCTGCAGGTTTTTTCTGTTTTAAACTTTGTCTTGAAGAGGAAATGAAAGGAAGGCTGTTGCCTTACACCTTTCTTACTGTTTGCACAGTACATGGTAGTATACTGAAATTTTACTGAAAATCTGAGCAGTTCTTATAGTGTTACAATATTTACCTTTTGGTTTGGATGTCTTCAGTTCTTGTTTTGTCAGCCTTACCTTTCTGGAAGTTTGCAATGTGAAATGATGGAAAATTTTCTGGCTTTAAAAAAAAAAAAAAATTTAAGCCATGAAATCCCTACAATAAGAGAGCTCCAGGGGATAAGATGAAGTCAGATGTGATTCCTCCCCTTGATAGTGGTATTGGTAAAGATCATCCCAAATCTATACTCAAACGTACTGCATGTTGATTATTTTTTGCAAGAATAGGCAGTTGTCACATATACCTAATAATTTTTTTTTTTTCTTTCAAATTCTAGGCAAATTGTACTTCTTTTCAGATGGCATTCTCTTTGCTGATCCCCACCGTGGCAGCATTTCCATTTCAAAGAACCACATGAGTTCCATTTCTCTCTATGATGGGGTGAGCAATTTGTATATTTCTACTGGCATAAACTTTTAAATCACTTCTAGCAGCCCTCCTTTAGGGAGCTTGCACAAAGTCTGAATTTCAGTTGCAGTTTTATGAGCGTGTGTGTGAAACTAATTCCCATATAACTCATACAGTTTTGGTACTGGTTATCTTAACCAATTGCTGATTAGCTAAACTGGAAGGAGGAGAGAATTTTGCATTAGACTGAGTTATCAATGTGGTATTAATAATGTGGAAAATAGCTTTTCATTCAAAGAAAAATGACAGAGCAGAGCACTCATAGAACATCGAACGGGCGTAAGTGATGGAGAGGGGAAAGTTGAAGGCACTGTGAAGTTATTTGGTGTATTGGAGGGTGAAATGCTCTCTTCTATTCAAAATATGTTTGGCCTTCAGTCAGATGTTGATGGCAGTGACTCCTTATCTCTGGAGAGGTCACGAGCAGTGTCTGTCTGCTGTCCTGGAGCATTTCATAGCTGACAGGGTGTAGGGAGTGACTGGTTCAACTCTGCCAAGCTGAGAAGGAAGGGCAAGGGGCAAGCAACTACAAATATTTGGAGTTATTGCATTAAAAGACTTTTAGGTGTAGACATTTTGCCATTCCTGTGATCAACTGAGATCATTTCTTTTGGCCAGCTCACCATGCTATTAGTTTGGTCTCTGGCTCAAGTGGGAATTGGCAGGTTAATGCTGGCAGCTCAGCTAATTTTTTCCTCTTTAAGGCAGATACTCTGGATCAATATAATTTTTGCCAATATCCATCAGGATGGAAAAGGAGTTATTTTGGTTGGTTATTGTTTCCTAAGCACTGGAAAAGAAAATTATCTGTTTCCTTTGGGTCCTATTTTCTTCAGGTGTGGTGTTCCCCATTTGTTTGGTGACCCCCAGAAAGCATTGTGTTGCTGTGATCCCATCATGTAATAGAGGAAACCAGTCACATACAATGAAAGTGTGGGATTCCATTGAGCTGAAAACACAACAGTGAAGAGAATCTTACCTTAGCTGCCTTTTCTTTTATGTCATATTGATTGCCCCTTGCTACTTTCGGGAGCTATTTTAACACTGACCTTCCTTCTATTGTTTGCTTCAAGACACTCACTTTCATAAAATGAGCTATTTATGGGGCCTGGCTATCATTCTTGAACTGATGCCAGATTTTTGTGTAAAGCTAAACCTTGACAGAGAGCATTTTTATTGTTAACTGACTTGGCATAATACAAGGGTGGAGAGCTTAAAATGTTAAGAAGTGACAGGAGGAGAAGGGTAATTGTTAGTAGGCTTTTTCTGATAGTGCAACAATATTGATGGGAAAGAAAGGATAATTTAAAGCTCAGATTAAAATAAAGGATCCAGAGATTTAAGTGCTGCAAAGTGCAGTTTCTTAGCAGCTCTATCACTGTGCTAAATCCTTCACTTTTTAACTTGAAAACATCTGTATTCCTGCCTGGAAAATGTGGTTTTTCTGTTCTGAGAAACTGGTCCCTTAGTGACACCTCAGCTCCTGAAGTCGTTGAAGCTCACAGATAGTGAGTGTGTGGAGGACAGGACAGATTCCTCACAAAATTGTACCACAAAAATCTAAAGCAGAAACCATCCCAGACTTAGAGTCAGATACAAATCTCCCATCTCCTAAGGCAGAACTATTTTGACTTAGAACCTCACTGGGAGTAAAAGAAAACCCAACAGGTTCCACTACTCCCCCACTCCATACTCCCAGATTTCTTTCTTTTTCTTCTGTAGCTGTTCAGTGTCAATAAACTGCCTCAAGGAATCTTTACTTTAGGTTCTTACTTCAGACCAAGTGTTTCTTTTTGTAAGTACCTACATCAAGCATTCGTTTTGGCCATCAGTCAGTCAAGTGAACAAATATTATTAAGTAATACTTGAATTTCACAACATTCATATCTTGTAAAATATGGAAATGGGTTCTTTTTAACGTGAGGTCATTGGGGATTTATTGCTGCTTCTTCACAGCTTTTTTTAATTAGTGGAACCCTAAACATTTTCCAGGGGGAGGAGCACATTCTGTTGGGCATCTCACATGGAGGTTGCAGCATGTGTGACTTGTCCTTTTTGTTGTTTCTGCTGAAATCTACGTGGCATTCTGTAGAATCCACTATCTTTGGGTTCCAAAAGCCATTTTCTCCTGAGAAAACTTGTTCTCTCCTAGGAGAATATTTTTTTTTGTTCTTTAGTAACTTCAATGGCATTGAGAGGATTAATGTTATGTCAGCAAAGAGTAGAGATTTTCCTTCAGATATCTCTGAATTGATACTGGTTCTTACCCAAGTGTTTGCCAACCTGGGCTTTTTCCTCTCAAAAATTAGTAAGTGGAGTTCTTTGCACAGTTCTGTTTAAAGGCAGATGGATGGTACTCAGTTTCTGATGTGAACCCAAAATAGGGGAATCCCATTTTCCAAGGATGTTTCATGCTGCTGCATTCTACTGTTTTTTCTAATACTTTGGTGTGAAAAGAGTTTCCAGCCCAAGCTTGACCATAAACCACTTCAGCACATTCAGTACATAAATGCCTCTCTTGAAATTCAGAAAGCTGAAGGTCACTGTTGTTTTATTAGAACAAAAAAGGGACAGCCTGATGTCAGTACTTCTGAGGGACACTGATGATGAGGGTTTCAGCTGCCTGTGGGTGAAGACACAGCTCAGGTGAAGGAGCAAAAATTTAAGAGAATTTCTGCTCATTAAACAACCTTAGAGAAACAGAACACTTCCCATGTGTAGCTGACCTGCACTTTAAATCACAGAACTGATGGATGTGTCTCATTTCAGCATGGTTCCTTTCAGGTCAGAAACTCACAAGCATTAGAGAAAAAAAAGTCAGCAATAGCACCATGCCATCCTTGAAATCTTTTTAATTCATTTTTCCAAGATGTCTGTGCCACAGCTGTGTGGGTGTAGATGAAAGTGGCTTTGTTGTGAAGAGTTAGAGCTAAAGGTCTGGTTTTTAGTAGAAGGAAAAGCTTTTCTTTTCAAGACATGACAAAGCTTAGATGCTGGGAACAATCTCAAATGCTTTCTTCAGGGCTTATGGTATCTCTAAGAGTTCCAGAGTACAGACTGAGGAGCACTGTAAGGCACCAGTTGATCCTTCTGCTCCATCCCTGTGCTATGCAGGTTACTCAGTGTTCAGATGTGTTCCCAGCTATGACTGGAGAAGTTCTGTTCTCTGCTATTTAATGTATTAAGCCTTTTTTCCCCCAACTTTCAACAGCTTTTAATTATAATTTGTCCTGTTTGCTTTCTTTTCCAGGATTCAAGCAGTATTGTTGCTGCTCTCTTCATAGACTTCAAAAGTTCCTTGCTTGCTCACCTACCAATTGAATTCCAGTCCCGAGACAACTTTCTGATGCTTGCACTTTTCCCCAAAACAAAGATTTATAAAGCTTTTTATTCACAGGTAAAGTAAAAAAAAAAAAAAAGTTAGGTTTGGGTGGGAGGAAAACATCACAACTATTTTTCATTTTCAGATGAGAGACATGGATGAATTTGTTGATGTCTGTCTTAGCTGATTAAATTTGGAAAGAAGGTGTTTGTTTCAGGTGTTAGTTGAGCCCCTGAAGTTTGCCACCTGATAAGTTAACACAGAAAATGTTGAAGTTGAAGGGTTTTCTTGCATCAGTCTTCACAAGCAAAACCTTTTCCTATATCTTGATCAATAAGCACTTCAGAAAGGAGAAGGGGCAGCTGATATTAAAGGAGCAAACCAGTTAGGAAATACATTGAAATTATCCTCTGAGAAGCTGGCTGAGATTCATGGAGGGTATTAAAAGAGACACCTGATGTGATTTTTTTGGAAGTTGCTTATCAAATTTATCTAAAATCAGGGTGCTGCAGTAGGAAGAACTGACACAGATAACTTTGAACAGTGGCAGAGAGCCTAACAAGGGGTGTTGTTTTTTTTTATTTTCTCCAGCCAAATAAACCAGAAAGAATAGGTCTGAAATTTCTGACTACTTCTGACTTCAAACACCTGGTTTGAAGATTCAGTGTTAGTGGGAGGTTGCTGCAGTCACTGGAACCAGTGTCACCCAGACAGTGAATTTCTCTACCTTTGAAGATTTTGAAAACTTTGCAGGACAAAGTGATGGCTTCACTGTTCTGCTCTGCCAGCAACCATCCAGCTTTGGAGCAGGAGATGGATCTGGAGACCAAGCAGAACTTTTGGAGTCTCTGTGTCCTTTGGCATCAGCCTTGCAGGCTTGAGGTTATCAGAGACTTTTCCCTGCCATTTAGACCTTCCCAGGGGCATGCTTGCTCCTGATCTTAAGAACTTGCATGTGTGAGAAACTTTTAATTTATGTCTTTATTTAATGTTGCTTATTAAACTTAATACTCACCATGTGCTTTCATTTTGTCTCCTGAAGGCAGTGAGTGCTCCAAAAGCTTGTTTTCTAGTAGTTGCATTTTAAATGTAGCACTGGTGTATAATTGGCTACAGCAACTGTGTGTGGTGGCAGAGGTTCTATTGTGTTTTTTTTTCTGTGGTTGGACACTTTTGGATCATGATCCTTAGGGAAGTTTTGTTAAAGTCTTTAAGTACCCCATATGGCATTGTATTCTTCTCCAAGCAGATTGGCTTCGTGCATTGTAATGCAGAGGCCTTTCATAAACAAAACTTTATAACAATGGCACTTTTGAGGAAATGAGCCTGGAATTTTTAGGACTTCACAAGAGTTGGAGTATGGCATCATAATTCTGGTTTGGAAAAGACCACCTAGCTCAGTGAGTCCATGCCCCACGAGGAGTATTAATGTTACCATAAAATTTCTCCTCCTTTTATCTGAAGTGTTTAGATTCCACCCACTGCTCCACTGTGTGAGGGGTTGGGAATATGTTGTTTGCTTGGTTTTGAATTTTCAGCCTGTTTTATTTGGTCTATTTTTATATCTGCTTTTGGGTGTGCTTTTTTTCTCTTTTTTTCTCTTTTTTTCTCTTTTTTTCTCTTTTTTTCTCTTTTTTTCTCTTTTTTTCTCTTTTTTTCTCTTTTTTTCTCTCTTTTTTTCTCTTTTTTCTCTTTTTTCTCTTTTTTCTCCTTTTTTCTCCTTTTTTCTCCTTTTTTCTCCTTTTTTCTCCTTTTTTCTCCTTTTTTCTCCTTTTTTCTCCTTTTTTCTCCTTTTTTCTCTTTTTTCTCTTTTTTCTCTTTTTTCTTTTTTCTTTTTTCTCTTTTTTTCTTTTTTCTCTTTTTTTCTCTTTTTTTCTCTTTTTTCTCTTTTTTTCTCTTTTTTTCTCTTTTTTTTCTCTTTTTTTCTTTTTTTTCTCTTTTTTTTCTCCTTTTTTTTCTCTTTTTTCTCTTTTTTTCTTTTTTTTTCTCTTTTTTTTCTCTTTTTTTTCTCTTTTTTTTCTCTTTTTTTTCTCTTTTTTTTCTCTTTTTTTTTCTCTTTTTTTTTTCTCTTTTTTTTTCTCTTTTTTTTTTCTCTTTTTTTTTTCTCTTTTTTTTTTCTCTTTTTTTTTTCTCTTTTTTTTTTCTCTTTTTTTTTTCTCTTTTTTTTTTCTCTTTTTTTCTCTTTTTTTTTTTTTTCCAGCAGACACCCTTGAGGTAGTCAGAAATTTCAGACCTACTCTTTCTGGTTTTTTTGGCTGGATAAAATAAAACCAGACCCTTTTTAGTATCTGCTCCTGAAAAAGTTTTCCTTTTCTCTGATCATCATACTACTTCTCTTTTGGTCTGTTTTTTTTTTTTCTGTTGTTTTTTTTTTGGGTTTTTTTCTGTAGATTTCCAGACTGTGTGTAGTAGCTGAAATGAGGGTATTTGTTGTACAGAGGCTATAGTAGTTCTCTCTCCAGAAAATGTTCAAAGGTACCTTTGGTTTATCTTTAGGGTTTTTTTGCTGCCTTAAATTAATAGATTGCTGTTGGTTTTTTGAGTAACTCCTTCAGATCATTTCTCTTTTGCTACCCACTGATTCTCCAGCTGATTCCAGAAGTCTTTTTTTTTTTTTTTGGTGCTCATTCTTGCTTTTATAGTTACCTTCTGTTTTCCTTTCTATTTCTCCCATACTTAGAGTTAGATCTGTTTTCCTATGAAGCAGCTCAGTGCTGAGTTGACCATTTTCCAACTGAGTTCCCCCAAAATGCTGTTAATTCACTTAAGGTTCTGCCAGATTCATCACAACAGATGTCAGTGGGGCATTCCCTAAGCAATCCTGATGGATGTCCTGCTGCTCCTTTTCCCAGTGCTCCTTTTCCCAGTGCTCTTTATGCTGCTTCTCCTTTGAGATACTTCTGTTGAACAGTTTTATACTGAGTTTCAGTTTCTGCACTTTGGTTCTGCATACCAATTATTTTGCTTCAGCCCCAGTAAACACATCTTTTTGTCCTAAAAATCTGACCTCATGAACAAAAACTCTTCATGAGATCAAGTCTACCTGACTGTCCAAGCCCTGGAAACATGTCATTGGATTTTGGTAGTATTTAACTTCAGGGATTTACTGATTTCCTCCAAAATCTTGCCTAGGCACCAATGTCATAGTCATTCTACAGACTCCTAGTTCCAAAGATGCACTAAAATACAAATAGTAGATTTACTCCTCTCCAAACACATGGCTTGATATCTTGATTACTGGAATGATGTTTGAATTAATCCCATATTATTAGGGAGCAACAATTACAATTATCTGAGTGTGTTAGATTCCTTGTAACTGAGACTTGTGACTTGCAAGCTTGGTTTTGAGCACAAAGAAGTGGGATCTGGTTTGCAGATTTGTGTAGATGGGACTCAGTGCTTTTCAAGTCCTCAGCTGTAATTGGTAGGGGAGGGAAATTTGCTTATGCTTTGGGGGTGTATTGATTCATTTTGGTTTTCTTCATTTTCTATAATGCTCCAGCAGCTCTTTTAAAAAATGTTTGACAAAAAGGACTTATTCCCTTTGAGTTCTGTCTGTCTGACCTGTGTTCATCTCATCCCTACCCCTTTCCCTTCTAAAGAAGACACTTCCAGTCCTTCCATCCCTTGTAGGCATTTTCCTTACTTTTCTTTTATTACATGGTTTGAAGTGGGTTTTTGTTTTTTTTTTGGTAAGGTTGCATGGCTCCTTCCTCACAAGCAGTATTGTTTTACTTTAGTATCAAAAACCTGATTTTATTTTGATGGTTTTTACCTCATTACCCTGCATTTAGGATGCCGGGGTGTTCATGGAAAGCAGTCTCCCCCCTTACTTGTTTTGTCTTGCAGCAAATTATTGTGAAAAATGACAATGGCTGTTGCCTTTACTTATTAAAAGGAGGGAAATACCAAACACTTAAAATGAGTGTGTGATTCATCTGAAGCTGATTTCTAGGTTCAGAGGACCATTCATATTAATGGGACTTGGCGAGAGCAATAGGATGCGAGCCAGAACAGGGTTCCCTGGAGAAATGAAGGGCTCCCTTTGCTTTTGTGAAGGAACAGAGTTGTTCTTCAGTTTCTAGAAATGATTGCTGCAATCTTCCCTCCTGAAAATTATCATACTACTGAGAGGAGACTTATATTCAGTTCCTGTAATGAGACTGTAAATGCTTTGCATACGCTAGAATTAAAAGATAAATATGAACGTTGCCTTTAGTTTGAGCAAATTTTTTTCCTGTTGGTTTTTTTTTTTTTTTTTTTTTTTTTCCAGCTAGGAAAATGGGGGCAAAACTAGACCATTTACTGAAGTTAATTCTGAAATCAGTTCCACTTTAGCCAAAGAGAAGCTCACAAAATGTGATCTGTGGTGACCTCTTCCAGATGTTGAATTCACGCAGCAAAACCAGTGCTGTAAAATCTTTACTGGGTAGATAAAATGTGGGAATGTTTTGAGGTGAACCAAGCCAATTCCTAAAGAAATTAAAAAAAAATTTGGAAAATGATGTCACTCACGTGTGGTTCTGGTTTGTTCCAGGTTTTCTGTTCGTGGCAAAACCAAACAAACTCAGGATTATCTTTAAGGGTTGTCCAGGAAGAATTCCTGTCTGGGGAACAAAAGAGACTGTAAGTTCCTGCCACTTATTCCTCTGGAATTACAGATTAAATGTGTGCTACAATCAGAAAAATCCTGTTGTGTCTTGAAGATGTAGATAATGTTTCAGGAAGGAATTGTTAGGGTCCTAATGCATCACCCACTTTATTTTGTTTTATTTTTGTAGTATTTACTACATAGCCATCTGGTTTAAAGATAAATTTCAAGGTTTCTCCTTTAATCAAATCATTAATTTGCTTCTTTTAGGCATTCCAGAGCTCAGAAGCTATTTAATGCCTTGTCTTTTCCTTCTGGGGAAAGATGCAGGGAGCTGAAAATATCTGCTGCCCTTCCAGAACTGGAGAGGTGAGGAACTATTTTTGATTTCAAGGGATCAGTTTTGTGAGAAATAATACAAAGATATTTTCACATATATAATGGTCATCTAAAAATGGCTTATTTATTAGCTGTCTTTACACTAGATATTTTTATTCTGAGATTCAGTATTTCTTCTCTAGGAAACCTCTGTTTTTACCTTGTTACAATCTTATTTTTGTAATTCCCTGACTATTTATATGAATGAAGCCTTTTGGTCCTGATTGTGAGGAAATAAAACTTCTTTCTCTCTGAAAGGTTTGTGCAACATTTTACTGTCAGCAGCATCAGCCCTGAGCCAGTAATGAGAGCACATCTCCCTGTTTTATTGCAACAATCAGAACTAATTACTGAGAGCAAAGCAGAAAGTGATAAGGTAAGAAAGCAGCCCCAAGACTACTTCCTTGTCCCTTTTATAGAATATTTAGCAAATATTTAGTTCTGCTGCAGGCAATGCAGTGAAGTATTGCTGGATGCTGACCCATGCTCTGCCTCCTTCTCCAGTACCTCCCATTCACACTGAACTTGCCTCCAGTCTTTTTCATGGCATAAATCCCTCTGCCCTGGTTTTCTGATTAGTTTGCTTACATTTTTTTTCATTTAATCAGTCTTTTGGAAGTGATAATGACCCTTCAGCCTGGTAAAACGGAGACAGAAAATGAGGCACACATCTTCAAGGGAATGGTTTTCTCTAATGTCCAGAGTTAGCCCTAAAGGAGTAGTTTGTTGTTGTTGTTTTTTTTTTTGAATTGCTGAATAATTTAACTGAATTATTCTCTGGAACATGAAAGTCCTTTAAAGAGTATGGAGGCAGCACATGATATTTAACATTTGCTGATATTATCTGTAGAACACTCAGTTCTCTATAGGGGCAACAACAATTGTCAGGCTTCAGGTGTGCTTTAAATAACATTTTCAGAGAAAATATTTCCTTGTGATTTTCCAGCTTTTGAAATCTCTAAGCAAGAAAGGCAGAGCAGGAGGAATAGAGGCTTTTTCTGAGCCTTGCAATACCATGGCAGCCTTATTTTCTGGGATCTAGTTCAGAGACTGTACTGATGCTTATGTAGTAATTAATAAACATTTAAAAATCTGTTTTTCAAGTTAGTCTAAGTGGTTTTGTATATTTAAAAATAAGAAAAACCTTTTTGTTTGTATGAAATTCTGTAGAACAGGCAGATAGAGTGCCTCTCATTTTTCTGAGTCCTTTCTCTAGCTCTGTTATCATAAATACTGATTTTCTGTCAGCATCCAGAAGGGATTTTGAGGCTAGGATACAAATAATCTGCAGGTGGCTGTCTTCAAATACCACGTAGAGACTGGGAGAGGTAATTTGTCAGCAGCAGGATGGTAGCAGTGTGATGAGTGACAATTCCTGAAGTTCAGTGCAGCACAGAGTTATTTTAGTTGTGTTTTTTCCCGAGTTTATTTGCTTACTTCTGTTGCCCCCCTCCTTTACAAAGTGTAGAACTCTACCTACACCCTCTGGAGATAATTCTCTGACTTCTTCTCAGTGTTTCTTTGCTATGATCCCTCTCCAAACAGCACAAGAAGTAGACATGATGGAAACAGAAGTGCTTTATAGACAGGCTGGAGAGTTGGGCAGGGAGAAACATGATGAAATTCAACAAGGGGAAGTGGAGAGTTTTGCATTTGGGGAAGAACAACACGATGTCCCAGTATAGGTTGGGGGCTGAGCTGCTGGAGAGCAGTGGAGGTGAAAGAGACCTGGGGGTCCTGGTAGACAAGAGGATGCCCATGAGCCAGCAATGTGCCCTTGTGGCCAAGAAGGCCAATGGCATCCTGGGCTGGCTCAGGAACAGCGTGGCCAGCAGGTCCAGGGAAGGGATTCTGCCCCTGTGCTCAGCCCTGGGGAGGCCACAGCTTGAGTCCTGTGTCCAGTTCTGGGCCCCTCAGCTCAGGAAGGAGATTGAGGTGCTGGAGCAGGTCCAAAGGAGGCAACTGGGCTGGTGAAGGGATCCAGCAGAAATCCTGTGAGGAAGAAGATGCCCATGAGCCAGCAATGTGCCCTTGTGGCCAAGAAGGCCAATGGCATCCTGGGGTGCATTAGAAAGGGTGTGGTTAGTAGGTCAAGAGAGGTTCTCCTCCCCCTCTATTCTGCATTGGTGAGGCCGCACCTGGAGTATTGTGTCCAGTTCTGGGCCCCTCAGTTCAAGAAGGACAGGGAAGTGCTTGAAAGAGTCCAGCGCAGAGCTACTGAGATGATTAAGGGAGTGGAACATCTCCCTTATGAGGAAAGGCTGAGGGAGCTGGGTCTCTTTAGTTTGGAGAAAAGGAGACTGAGGGGTGACCTCATCAATGTTTTCAAATATGTAAGGGGTGAGTGTCAGGGAGATGGAGTTAGGCTTTTCTCAGTGGTGACCAGTGATAGGACAAGGGGTAATGGGTGTAAATTGGAGCATAGGAGGTTCAAGTTGAATATCAGAAAAAATTTTTTTACTGTAAGGGTGACAGAGCCCTGGAACAGGCTGCCCAGGGGGGTTGTGGAGTCTCCTTCACTGGAGACATTCAAAACCCACCTGGACACGTTCCTAGGGGATGTACTCTAGGGGGCCCTGCTCTGGCAGGGGGGGTTGGACTAGATGATCTTTCCAGGTCCCTTCCAACCCCTAGGATTCTATGATTCTATGATTATGCAGAAACTTTGCTATTGCTGTGTTAGAGCTTTTACTCTGCAGCCTCTTCCCTTTCCTACTCAATTTGCTGGAAAAAATTCTGCGTGGAGCTTGCTTGGTTCAGAATCAGAAACTTTGCTCCTTGTTTGATGAGACAGCTTGACATCCACCATCATTTTTAGAACCATTTTGCTGTAATACTCTTGGGAATATTTGAATGTACCCTTGTTCTCCTGGAACAGAACCTGTCTGGTGTCTCTTGCAGTGTTTGACATTTGCATTTATCCTTTCCACTGCAGCCCAGATTGTGATGGAAAGGTTTGGAGGATACTGTTTGCTGGATTTATCATCCTTTCACTGTATTTAGGGGATGAAAAGCAGGAGAAAACATCTCTTTCCCAAATGAAGCATAGCTGAGTAGTGGCAGAAATACAATTACAGTCCCACTGTAATCAGATCTTACCAAGATAAAAGTTTTTTGTGTGTGTAGTTGTTGAAACTCTTCTAATCTTCAAGTTTTCCCCTTTCTAACCTGTTCTCTGTGTTTTAGGTGGTTATCACCATTATAACTGGGCTCCCAGGATGTCGTTGCAGTGACCTCTGCACTTTTCTTGTAGCATTTAACAAGGAGCATGGAAGGTTTGTACCCTTCTGGTTTTACAGTGCAGGGGTTATACTGATCCCCAAAGAACCACTCACCCTGAAGGAAATTAAACTATCAGTATTGCAATTAATTTTAAAATATATAAATGTACATATATTTTATATATATTTATCCTTTTATATATATATATAAATATATACAAATAAATATATATATAAGATATATATATATATATATGAAATATATATATATGTTCATCCCAGTTTCTAATTTGTAAACAAATGTGTTATAAGAATAAATCCAGTAAGCATCATAAAGCATTTTAACAAGTTCTATATAGACTTCAGGGCAGGTGGTATTAATTCAGATAGGTCACTGATCTGTGTTATGTCAGCTAGATTAACCCTTAGCTTTTTGGTATTTAGACCAGAAAAATAGGAAAGGAAATTTCTTATTAAGAATACTCTAGGTGTGACTGTAGATCCTATGAGGTATATCTGGAACTGATGCTACAAAATAATCCTAGAAGGGCCAAATGAATCCTGGAATAAGCAAGTATGAAAGTTGTCAAAACTTGAAGGAAACAGGTGAAGAGCTTCCACTTATTAACTTGTTGTACTAAGTCCAAAATGTATTTTTCTTGGGTAAAAAAAAAAGAGAGATAGAGAGAGACTTATATTAACAATTCTTCCTTGCAGGATTGTTTTTTAATCTGATTTCTATTTTACAATAGCAGGAGATGCACTCTGGACATGGCAAAAAGAGAAATCTGCTGTAGGACTTTGCCATCCTCTGTGCTGCTGTAGCTTCTTAAAATTCAAAGGGAGAAATTCTATTCTTTTCAATCTTACAGCCAAACACCTTTTAAATCTTCAGTAAGATTAAAATCACCTTTTAAAACTTAGCATTTAATTTTAGTAGTGTTTATTTTTTTACTGTTTATTTTTTTATTGCTTTGGAAATCAGTGTCTTGACATTAGCAGCTTGACTCAGAACAGTTTTGTGGCTTTGTTTTGGGGGCAAACAAGTGAGGTGACTTTTCAACGTTTTGGACTGATGCATTTTAACGTTTTTCTGCAAATGCCACATTTTTGCAGTGAAATATTTTCGTGCCCAGAACCTTCAATTGGCTTCCTCCAGTTTTCCTTTACCGTATCCCTAACAAAGCTGAGAATTACTCATCTGATGTGCTCTGGAGGAGCTGTTGAGCATTTTTATGAAACAACAACAACAACAAAACCCCCCAAAACCTTTTGCTACAATAATGCCAAGAACGTGCTTATCCTGGAGCTGTCTGCCAGCCAAGGAAATTCCTCTTTCCCTGTGGTGCCACGCGTGGCATCTGTTGGTTGTCAAAATTTATTTTTGGTCTCTAGGCTCCAAATAAAAAGAAACCAGGACTATTATGTCACAGACCACTAACTTCTCTCTGTGTTTTTTGTTTCTCAGCTGGATGGTTTATCGACAAACCATGGACAGCCCAGAGTGTTTCAGTGCAGCTCCTTTCCAACGTTACCTCTCCAGTGTCCTGGAGGCTCAGCAAAACCCCCACGTCCAGCAATCCTCTTATGCTCAAAAGAACAAGAGGCTCTTGGTGGTCTTGCAAGGGTAAATGTCTGAAAAACTCTTGGAACTTTTGCACAGGGTTTTTTTTTTTTTTGGTTTTCTACCTGATTCTGTGGCATTTATAAATTTTCCCAGCAGCTGATTGTTGTCTTATATGTCAGACATTTCTGTTCATTTTCTGTGTTGCTCCGTGGAAACAATGGTATCCAAAGTCTTCCTGCAGTCAAAAAAAAAGGACAAGACTGCCTTTGGCTCATCTTCCCTTTTCAGGAGATTGACCAGGATTTTTTTTGCTACTTTTGAGAAGTTTTCTTCCCCTTTCCAGTGGTATCTTAGACTGATGCTAAATTCCACTTGACTTATCGGTGCAGCTGCATGGTTTTCTATTTGAGCCTGGTTTTTTTGTTTCTTTTTTTTTTCCTGGGTAGGAGGTACTTGTACTTCAAAGGCTGATGAAACTTCTTCACAAACATACTGAGGTGTCTCCTTCAGCCTTGCTTTTCCAGTGGCAAAGTAAAAAAAACTCATTTTCTGGCTTGAAAGCCATGGATCTAGATGAGGGCAAAGGGATGGAGACAGCCTGAGATGTGCTGCAAGTTACACTCCAGAACTTGTGGATATTTCTGTGTGGATATTTGTGAATGCCACCTGCCATAGCATTATTTTAATATTAATAATTATTTTAATGTTATTTTAATATTTAGAGGGAGCATTGTGTTAGTACACAAATGATTTATTTCTATTTTTTCCCAACAGACTTGGTATTCACTGATAACAAAAACCCATGGAATACATGCACAAGTTTTTACAGAGTACAGAAAAGCAAGTTAAATGAGTTCTTGCCTGCTTTTCCTCTATCATTTTCTCCAAAATTTTGCTAAAATGTTGAAATTGTTTTGATGCAAATCAGGGGTGGAGCACCACCTTATTCTTTCAGCAGAATATCTGTTGTCCTTAGGGCACGAGGTGACTGAGGGCATTTTGGTAAACTTTATTTTAAATTGATTCAGAATAAAAATTAAATTTAGGAAGCATATGCTATGGCATAAAGAGTAATAATTATCTCTCTGAAGTGCTTACCTTCAACTTTTGAAAGACCAGTGAGTGCTGGGGAGTCTTTCATAAATAAATACATCGTTTCTATAATTAAATGGTCCATTCAGTTGGCAATATTTTTTTCTTCAAATAGAATCATAGAATCATAGAATCATAGAATCCTAGGGGTTGGAAGGGACCTGGAAAGATCATCTAGTCCAACCCCCCCTGCCAGAGCAGGGCCCCCTAGAGTACATCGCCTAGGAACGTGTCCAGGTGGGTTTTGAATGTCTCCAGTGAAGGAGACTCCACAACCCCCCTGGGCAGCCTGTTCCAGGGCTCCGTCACCCTTACAGTAAAAAAATTTTTTCTGATATTCAACTTGAACCTCCTATGCTCCAATTTACACCCATTACCCCTTGTCCTATCACTGGTCACCATAGAGAAAAGCCTAACTCCATCTCCCTGACACTCACCCCTTACATATTTGAAAACATTGATGAGGTCACCCCTCAGTCTCCTTTTCTCCAAACTAAAGAGACCCAGCTCCCTCAGCCTTTCCTCATAAGGGAGATGTTCCACTCCCTTAATCATCTCAGTAGCTCTGCGCTGGACTCTTTCAAGCACTTCCCTGTCCTTCTTGAACTGAGGGGCCCAGAACTGGACACAATACTCCAGGTGTGGCCTCACCAGTGCAGAATAGAGGGGGAGGAGAACCTCTCTTGACCTACTAACCACCCCCTTTCTAATGCACCCCAGGATGCCATTGGCCTTCTTGGCCACAAGGGCACATTGCTGGCTCATGGGCATCTTCTTCCTCACAGGACTTGTGCTGGATCCCTTCCCAGCCTCCTTGCTCTTCTCTGGACCTGCTCCAGCACCTCAATCTCCTTCCTGAGCTGAGGGGCCCAGAACTGGACACAGGACTCAAGCTGTGGCCTCCCCAGGGCTGAGCACAGGGGCAGAATCCCTTCCCTGGACCTGCTGGCCACGCTGTTCCTGAGCCAGCCCAGGATGCCATTGGCCTTCTTGGCCACAAGGGCACATTGCTGGCTCATGGGCATCTTCTTGTCTACCAGGACCCCCAGGTCTCTTTCACCTCCACTGCTCTCCAGCAGCTCAGCCCCCAACCTATACTGGGACATCGTGTTGTTCTTCCCCAAATGCAAAACTCTACACTTCCCCTTGTTGAATTCCATCATGTTCCTCCCTGCCCAACTCTCCAGCCTGTCTAAGTCTCTCTGAATGGCAGCACAGCCTTCTGGTGTGTCAGCCACTCCTCCCAGCTTAGTGTCATCAGCAAACTTGCTGAGGGTACATTCTATGCCCTCATCCAAGTTGTTGATGAAGATATTGAACAACACTGGTTCCAGTACCGACCCCTGAGGGACTCCACTGGTCACACACCTCCAACCAGATTCTGCCCCAGTGACTCTTACTGAATTTTTTAAACAGAGAACGACTGCACTAGAGAAGAATCAAGCTTTGCTTTTTTCCCTAAGTATTTAATTCCTTTTTGTGCACAGATGCTTCCTTTGTCTGTGCATTTCTGGTAGCCCTTGCTTTGATTCAGCAGCATTAGCTCCAAAAACTGTGATGCAAACTTTCAAAGTCCCAACTGTGATGAAAGATCTGAAGAAAGAGAAGCAGTGAGACGTGTGTGTGAGCTGGGGCAGTTTTTGCTCACCATTTCTTCTCTGGTGTGAGTCTCAAGTTGAGAATGAAGGGCTCAGAAAAATTCTGACCCCTTGCTGTCAGAAATAGACCTTTTCATTCCAGACAACAGGAGAGATGGAAGTCAAACTGATGAAGAGGTTTTGAATGGGTGCCAGGATTTTGTGGGGGAACAGTGAAGATGGAGCTGTCTGTGTCTGACATTTCCATCTGATGGGTGGCACTTTGTCAAGCATCAGCTGCAGAATGTTTGCCCTCTCTTTTCTGAGTCAGAAGCAGGTAACATAAGGTATCTTCAGGGAGGTACTGACATAATTCTAAAAAGCTTTTCTTTTCTCTTTTCTCTTTTTTCTTTTTTCTTTTTTCTTTTTTCTTCTTTTTTCTTTTTTCTTTTTTCTTTTTTCTTTTTTCTTTTTTCTTTTTTCTTTTTTCTTTTTTCTTTTTTCTTTTTTCTTTTTTCTTTTTTCTTTTTTCTTTTTTCTTTTTTCTTTTTTCTTTTTTCTTTTTTCTTTTTTCTTTTTTCTTTTTTCTTTTTTCTTTTTTCTTTTTTCTTTTTTCTTTTTTCTTTTTTCTTTTTTCTTTTTTTCTTCTTTCTTTTTTCTTCTTTCTTCTTTCTTTTTTCTTTTTTCTTTTTTCTTTTTTCTTCTTTTTTCTTTTTTCTTTTTTCTTTTTTCTTTTTTCTTTTTTCTTTTTTCTTTTTTCTTTTTTCTTTTTTCTTTTTTCTTTTTTCTTTTTTCTTTTTTCTTTTTTCTTCTTTTTTCTTTTTTCTTCTTTTTTCTTTTTTCCTTTTTCTTCTTTTTTCTTTTTTCTTTTTTCTTTTTTCTTTTTTCTTTTTCCTTTTTTCCTTTTTTCCTTTTTTCCTTTTTTCCTTTTTTCCTTTTTTCCTTTTTTCCTTTTTTCCTTTTTTCCTTTTTCCTTTTTCCTTTTTTCCTTTTTCCTTTTTCCTTTTTCCTTTTTCCTTTCTCCTTTTTCCTTTCTCCTTTCTCCTTTCTCCTTTCTCCTTTCTCCTTTCTCCTTTCTCCTTTCTCCTTTCTCCTTTCTCCTTTCTCCTTTCTCCTTTCTCCTTTCTCCTTTCTCCTTTCTCCTTTCTCCTTTCTCCTTTCTCCTTTCTCCTTTCTCCTTTCTCCTTTCTCCTTTCTCCTTTCTCCTTTCTCCTTTCTCCTTTTTTTTTTTTTTTTCACGTTAATTTCAGATTATTGTAATTTTTTTTCTTCAAGTCGGGGGGGTTTAGAATCCAGTGATGTACAAAATAACTGATACTGGCTTCAGGAATGGCTAATTCTAAGTTTTCCATTCTTTCTGGGTAGTTCTGTGTTGGTACAGACAGTTCTAAAGTAGCAGAAGTTCTCTAAATAATCCATCACCTTTATAACTGACAGTAAAGCTCTGCAAGAAATTGTAACTGGCTGAGAAATCAACATCTCCAATAAAAACTCAGGTTCACTTCAACTTTGCTATTGTAAAGGAGTATAATGCAGCATTGTGTGGAGTGCTGATAAAAAAAATTGGAAGTGTTAGTTCCAGAAGAATGCTTAAATTGGAATGCCTGATAAAAGTCAGAGGAGTTAGATTATTTTCTTTACTTGAATCAAACTTTGTGCTTAAGATGCTTTACCTAAAATGCTTGTATTTGTTATGCTTTTTGTGCTTCCAGAAAGCTTTTCAGTTCTTCAGGGCAAAGCTTATACTGCTTTTTTTCTGTAGCTGTAAATAATTTATTGCCAATGTTACTTGCACTCTGGTGATGTCAAGGCTTGAGCAGCTTTGTAAGAATTTTGGTTGCCTTTTGTAGGGATCCAACTTTCTTGCCAGCAATTGATTTACTAGATGTTGAAATATGTCATTCTGTTTCTCTGAAACTCTATTTCCTTTTGTTTTCTTGCAGGTATACTGATGTTATTGATGTTGTACAGGCTCTGCAGACTCATCCTGACCCAGATGTCAAGTCTTCTTTCATCATTGGAGCAGTTAATACTTGTGTGGAGCCCCTGAGTTGCTATATGGAACACAGGTATGCTTGAAAATTTTTTTGTTTGTATGAAAATAGAGGTGTAAGTTTATGATATCTCTTTATAATTAGAGCTCTGTGGTGGTTCAATGCTATTGAGCTGTCTTAAAAGTCATCAAGCTGCTAGGTGATTAATTTTGGTTGAACCTTGAAGTGCTAAGGGCTGTTTGGTTTCTAATGATGATGCTTGGTGTATATAATTATATGGAATACTGATAAAAGTTGAGCTTGTGGAAGTATAAACAAATACTTAATGCTTAAATATATAAGTACATATATATATTATCTATATATAAGTATATATATCTAAATAAAATGCTTAAATACATATACTCTGGCCCAGGACCTTGTAAAATCTGGACAGTGAGCTGTCTTTTTTTTCTGCTTCTTTAATCATTCCTTTTCTTACCAACTTTTTATAAGCATAACTCAAAATTGAGACGTGCATCTCAGGTGGGGTTATTGATTGTGCCACTGCTTTTGGGTGTTAAAGAAAGACCTTAGGGGTTTTAAATACAGAACTTATGGGAAGGAAGCCCAGAGTTAGTTGAAGAGAATGACAAAGCACGGAAGCAAAAGCACTGCAAGTATTAAAATCTGATATCCTGGGTTACAGCAGAGGCAGGGTGGGGAGGAAACAGCAGCAAAGCCAAGTTGCTGACATTTTAAAATACTGTGGTATGGTTGCTGTTTCATAGTATGTGTGAGTGCTCCACACCTCACCAAACATGGAGCTGTTTGTGATAATAAATTATGATAATAAAATTTTGCAATTACGCTTTGCAGCTGATTTGATTAAAAAAAAAGTTAAAGCAGCTCCAACTTTCAGAGTTCGTGGCACTGCTCTTTGTGATAAAATTGCATCATAGCTTAGAGGTGAACTGCCCAATCATTCCTTAAAATTCCCAGCTATTTTTAAAACCCCAACAAGCTTCTTGTGCTTTGCAGTAGTCAGTAAGTAGATGTTACCTTCCTGCTGCTTCTTGTCTCCATGACAAAGCTTGTCAATAAATAATAAAGACTCCATAAAATATTGGTGAGCAGATGGTGGAGTGCTGCTTCAACTTGTCTTTCCTGTACTTAGGGAAAGAACAAGTTGCATTCCTACTTGTTTTGTTGGGTTTTTTTTTTTAAACTTACCATGTTCCTGGTCATGGTACTGAGCAGTATTTATAGCAGCAGTTGCCTGCAGTCCTTTGCTAACATTGTTTGGCTCCTGAACTGCAGGAGCAATTGAAGGAAGAGGCTTAGCCTCTGCTCTGGACTATTTGTGTCTCTCTTTGAAGTTTCTCCTGATAAGAACTTACCAAGAAGCCATGCACTGCCACTGAAAAAATCTTTTAGTGGAGAATTGTTGGCAGTTTCCCTGTGTGAATCGAGAAGAGTGATTTTTTTAATTTTTATTATTATTATTATTTTTAATAATTTTTTAAATTATTATTTTTATTTTTTTAATGTCTGACTTGAAAGTTTTGCTGTTAGGAAATTCAAAACCATTTCTTGTCTTTGAAAGCTGAGTACTGTAGAGATGCAGCTCTCAGGTTGAAGGTCTGCCCTGTATTGAAGCCATGGCAGGGGAGAGGTAGTTGGAGGGCAAGAATTAAAGTAGTGTCTCTGGAGCTTTTGTGGACAGGATAAAGCTCACAAAAATAATTGTAGCTTGTCCAACACAATGGCAGAAATTGGTACAGGTTGTACAGAAGCATTATGTTCATGCAGTCTTTCCATGAAGACCTCACCATGTTTTGGGGGCCCAGATTTTTAGGGAAAGCCTCAAATTCTGGTTGCTTAAATGGGGATTAAAGTAATCTTGAAGCCTTTCTGATTTCCTAGAATACAGAATAGATTGTGTAGTGGGCATTAGCTCTTACATCCCTTAAAGTACTAAAATAAACTACAAAACTAATTTTGGGGGAAGAACTGACAGACAGACCCTAGAGGAATGTTCCAGTTACATGGACTGAGAAAAGGAAGCATTAAATGGTTTGAAGAGTAAGACTCCAGCTGAGGGTGTCTAAATAAATGTAGATGCTTTATTAAATAATATCCATTCTTGATACACAAACCTCTGATTTTTTTTTTTTTTTTTTTGATTTTTTTTTTTTTTTTTAGGCTTCTGTTTCCCAAGTTTTTGGACCAGTGTTCACAAGGTATGTGCCACTTTTCTTGACTTTGGGTTACACAGAACAAGTAGTTGAGTCACCAAATAAATACACTGCAAATGCTTGTAGGAAAAGGATCAGGATGGAGACCTTGGGTCAGAACCATCAGTGTAGAACAGGCAATGTCTCTGCCTACATTTTTAAACACCAGTGGTGCCTTCTAAAGATGTGAGACCAGGTAGGATGGTGCATTCTGGTTACCCTCATCTGTAGGATGAGCTTCCTAAAACCATGAGTTGAACTGCTTATCTTTGACTGTTGTAATTGTTGTTGTTAATCTAGGAGAAAAATGGATTAGATTTGGCTTATTTCCTCTTTTGGGGAAGCATGAGGAAATGGACCTCTCCCCTCTTCTATTTTTGAAAGGGAAAGATCATTTAATTACCTCATTTTCCTCTTCTTAAGGCAGTGTGGAGGATCCTGGCAGGGTTCATGTGACAGAGCAGCAGACAAAAAAAATCTCAATTGCAAAAGAACTGTTTCTTACCTGTATATTCCCTTTTATATCCTGACTCTGAAATACATCATCCTCCTTGTCAGATTTGGAATTCAGAGCAGCTGTTGGTGTAAATGGCTATCAAATCAAATAAATTATTTAAGTTCCAAGAGCAGAAGTAACTTCAGCTACAGCATCCTTACAGTGATGTTTAAGAGTTCTCTGGTAAGACCAGTACATGGGATATGTGTTTATATAAAAACAGATCATTTCAGTCAGATAATCTTTATTTTTCAGCTTTTTATCAGTCAGATAATCTTATTTTTAGGCAGGCTATAAGCTCTGCCTGAACTTGGGTAGAGAAGTGACAGCTGAGATTATAATTTTTAAGTCACGATTGGACTTAAAATTGGAATTACTGCACTGTGACTTTCTGCTCTTACCCTGCTCTCTTCCCAGGTGAACTGCAGCAATGTAGGAGGTTTTTTTGTGTTTGTAATGACTTAAAAGCAGTTGTCAAAAGGATGCTGCACTTTTCTTGGGGCTATTTAGGCTGTAGTGCTCTGTTTTGCTGCTGGAATTATGCCACCTCTTTCTTGGTCGTGTCAAGGGAGACCAAAAAAATGAAATCTAAAAGAACTCAAAAGATTGAGATTCAAAAGAACTCCAAAGTAGGAAGTTGTGAACAAGCTGGAAAGTATGTAGGTGCTTTTATATAAGTCAGTATTTTAATCTTATTTGGAGAAAAATGCTGGAGCTACGGATTGGGGAAGTGAGCAATAAAAAGCCATGATTAAAGCCATGGGTAAAAGGAGAATGTCAAAATTAAAAATATAATAAAGCATTAATAACTGCTGAGAAGCTAAGAGTGCAAGCATGCCTTTGTCTTTTATGACAGGATTTTAAAAAAACACAAAAAACCAACACCCAAAGCTTTATTTTTTTTCTTTTCAAGTGTCTTTGTACAGACCTGTTTGGGTGAGAATTTGTCATTGTTCTCAAAAGCACTAAAAAATGCTTAGGACAAGCACAGCTAAATTTTCTATGGTCCAAACACTGAAAGAAGGAAAAATACCAGAGGTTAGAAGAATGTTCTTCTGGCAGTGAATTATTTCTGCATGTTGCAAGGTTTTGTCATGTACTTTTCAGATACAAAATGTGACATTAGATGGCCCAGAGGTCTGTTTGTGTGAAGCAAATTGTTTCGTATGAATAGAGGCAATTTTTATGTACAAGAGTTTGAAGAGGAAAAGTATGCTTTGAACTGAGATGTGGTACACCCTTACACTTTCCAGACAATCAGAGAATTGTATCACATCTCTAGCAGAGAAATTACTTTGCATAATTGAGAATTCATTTCTGGCTCAGCAACAGCAATATTTAATGAGACATTCAGTTTCAGACACATTTGTCCTATTTTTTTTTTTTTTTTTTGTCATACACCACCAGTGGATTTATTTCTCTTCCTGTAGCATCAGTGGGACAAGACTGGGGGTGATACAGATAATTGTAATGAGGATATAAGAAAGTGTAAATATATATATATACAAGTAGGTTTTAATTAGACTTTTGGATGCTTACATTGATCACATAATTATCTTGCAGATTTTGGGACAGAGTAGGGTTAGCACAAAGCTGCTGCTTTCCAGGTCTCTTCTTTTTTATGGCTTTTTCTATAATGTCAGGGTACCTGTGCAGGTCAGCAACCTGACACCATTTACCTGAGTGACACTTTCTGCTCAGAAAGCCCCCAGGCTACCAGAAAAGGGGGAAGATCAGAGAGAACTGATAAAACTTGGAGCAGGATAAGCAACATCAAGAGTTTTGTTTGCTCATCCCCTTGCATGCATCACTTAAACTTGAAAAAAAATAATCTTGCCACCATCTGTGTGCTCTGATCTCCTTTTGTATCACTCCTTCCAAATATTCCTCTCTATTTTTTTCTATTTTTAATTCTGTCAGCTGACACCTTACTGGTCTAAGGACACGTTGGCATCTCTTGTCTTATAGTTTAAGACATCACTGTTGTTAAATATGCCCATTGTATGTTTGGGATCCATGATTTTTGTAAAGCTTACATATTTTTCATCTCTATTTTTTTACTGCTTCTTTTGAAGGTGCTATTCCCCTGGCTGCAATATTTGGTTTTTTTTTTTTACTGTTAGGTGGGAGTATTAATAAAGAATTAAACAGAACTGGGAGGTCTTCAAAATGCAACAGAAAGAGGTGGCAGTGACAATTCAAATAGAAAAAGTCCAAATTCTTAGGACTTGGGAGGCAAGAAGTGGAGGTGTAAAGCTTTGCAGGCATCTCCCAGTTCTCAGCAAGCTAATTTTAATTCTGGATGTATTCTGCCTGTCAGTCAGCTCAGTATCATGCTCTGCTGCTTGCTATCACAGGGCCAATTTTCGTGCAGTACTGGTACCTACAGGATTTTTCTGTAGAGGTGTGTGCAGAGCCAAAGCTTGCAGATTCCCCAGGCTCCCAGCAGTTTTCTGCTACCTCTGAAGCTGTGTGGGAGTTTGCAAAAAGGAATGACAGGTACTGCCCCAAAGCTGTTCCACTCAGACAAGCACAAATGAAGCAGAGATTGATGGAGAACAACGGGTGAGGAGCATGAGAGAAGACACCCAGGTTTCTGATTTGCTGGATGTTTTAATCCTTGAATTTCTTTCTCTCAGGGTTTAACACTGGCCTGGCAATTAAACTCTGTATTAATCTCTCTCTCCTGCCTGATAAAGAAAGGAGAGAGAAAAAGGGAGAGAGACTGATGGGTTGGAAACTAAACTACACAGCTGTAATGAAACAGGAATGATAAATAGGAAAAATGACTAAATCTATACAAATATACAGGAAAATTGATCCCACGTTCCTTCTCCCCCAATAACTCTCAGGTCACCCCCGAGGCTGCAGGGCAGCCCTGGGAAAGTCCAGGCTGGAATCCTGGGGTCAGGAGCAGTTGGGAGCTGGAGGCAGGAACACACAGATTCAGGCTGGGATGGATCAGGAGCAGAGGCAGAGGAAGGGATGGAATCCTCCCAGGATGCCAAACCACACAAGGACAGGAGAAGGGGATGGAGGAAGGGGTTTGACTGTTGTGATCCCTCAGATTTATCCTGAGGATGAGGTGTATGGGATGGAATCCTCTGTTTGGTCAGTTCTGGCATCTCTCTTGTCCCTTCCTCCCCAAAGGAGGCTGCAGGTGGGACCTCTTTATCCCTTCTGGAGGGTGAAATGTTCCTCAGAGCTGAGCAGTTCCTTGGCTCTGCACAGCAGGCTCTGGCTGGAACTGTAACCATGGAGTGGGATCAGTCCTAGGAGCAGAAACTGCCTGAGAAACTTGCTGTGAATTTCAGCAAATGCAGCTGCTTACAGGAGACTGAGCTGGAAGCAAAAGTACAAGGCAGAAAATCCCCTTTATCCTGGCCCAAACCAGGACACTTTCTTAACTTCAAGCATTGCCAACTTAGTCCTTAGCAGCTACTTCTTCTCTCCAAGGCATACAGTGCCTCTCACTCCACAGCATTTATATTCTGCAGCCTTTTTCTTGTTCTGTGCCAAGGATAGCTATGTTTTTAATTAAACTTGACTTTTAAATCACTATCAAGTTTGGGGATATTAAGCAAAAAATCCAAACCACTGCATGTAGCACACCCACAATGTGCTGGTTGTTGATTAGCTTATTCTTTTCATGTTAATTGCATGTTCTTACACAGTAATTTCAAGCATGCATGTGACTTAAATTTCTAAGAGTCCTTCCCCCCCCTTTCCTCTCTCAAGAACAACTGTGTGATGGAGAAAACTGAGGTGTTTCTGGAACTGGAATGGAAATTTCTGTGGGGGATTAAAAAAAAAAAAAAAAAAAAGAGAGAGAGAAATACTAATGATGGGAATTTGCTTGAGCTATTATAAAAATTCTGGCTTGAAAGGGTCAGTGATGCAAGGAACAGTGACCAGGAGCATGTGGCATAATGCACCCAGAAACGTGGTAGAGAACCCTCTGCAAGAATAAATGTGTTTAAAAGACTTCTGTAAAGATCAGGAGTAACTGGAGGCAGCAGATTATAGAATCACAGCATGGTTTGGCTGGGAAGGGACCTTGAAAGGTCATCCAGTCCCACCCCCTGCAGTGAGCAGGGACATCTCCAACTGGATTGCTCAGAGCCCTGACCTGGGATGTTTCCAGGGATGGGGCATCTCCCACCTTTCTGGGCAGCCAGGGTTTTGTCACCCTCACTGTAAACATTTCTTCCTGATATCTAGTCTGATTTTTCTAGTCTGATTTTCTCAGCTGAAAAATATCACCCCCATCTTCCTTATCTCTGTGTCTTCCTTTGCTCCAACACCTCCATGTACTGGTGCTGGACACCCCAGAACCAGACCCAGCAGTGTAGAGGGGTCTCACCAGGGTGGAGGAGATGCTGTGAGCTTCATGACATGTTCTGCTTTAAATAGTGATGAGGTGGGGGCAGGGGAAATCCATCCTGGCTCTTACATTGTAGCTGTAGTTACAGGAAAGTGTCTGAAATGAGCTGCACATCCTGAGCATCCTCACACCTTCTGGACAAGATTGACACCCTAAGGAGTCAGTCTCCTTGAGGAACTGGGATATATTCTGGTGTAAATGGCTTCTGGATAGAATTGGGAAGCAGAGTGAAACCAGTGAAACCAGTGGGATAAGAAGTGTAATATGTCACCTCACCTTTCCCTTGGTCAGATCCTTCCCAGTGCCCAGGGCTCGACAGCTCTGATCACTCCTGGGTGCTTTCTGATTGCCCTCAGAGATGTCTGCAGGAGCAGTGCTTGGTTATTATTTAATTATTTTAATTTATGATTTAATGTCAAACCTGTCTTATCCCTGGCAAGACAACAGCCTGAATGTGAAGATTCTGTTGTCATCTTCAAGTCTTGGAAAGTTTTTTTTTTTTTTCCTAAGAATTACTCTTTCTTTAGTGCAGTTGGTGGCACCAGGTGCAAAGTGAAGGGATACAAATAAGTCTGGAAAAGGAATTGATTTTCTTGTGACACTTTTGCTGAGAATTTGGGCTCTGGACAATTAGTTAATCTATGTTTTTTCTCTGTTATCTCTTTTGATGCCTTGTGGGTTCACATTTGCTGTCTGAACACCATTTTAGGGTCTTTCTTTAAAGCAGAGGCAAAAAAATCCAAGCCCCAAACCCTTTTCTTGTTTTGGAAGTGGCAACTAAGAGTCCAAAATACTGATTTTTAGCCACTTAGCTTATCTTTCTACCCATTAAATTTGCCACGATGCTTTAAAAGTTAGCATTTTTTATTAAACTAATCCTTCACAAATCCATTATCATATAAATTTATTCTTTCAATTAATTGATTCTTTTGATTATTTGAGTCTTAAGTGGCTTCTGTTCCATACCCTCTCTAATTGGAAGAAAAATGCCTTGACCTGGGAGAGCTGTGTTTTGGCAAGGCAGCCCTTCCTCATTAGTTGAGTCATCTTGAGGGACTCATGGCAGGCTCATGGTTTTAATTTTTTTTTATTTTTTAAGATTGTTTTCACTAAATCCTAAGAACCCAGAGATTACAACATCTTGCCTCTTGCCCCTTGAGTCACTGCCTGCAGAAAGTTGGCTCCTGCAGGATGAAGCCTTCCTCTTGGCCTCCAGGTTGGGACTTCTGGGCTCCCAGTTGCAAAATCAAGAGTTAACAATAATTCTGCCTTGGTTTATTCCACAGGGGTCATGTGTGAAGTTAGTTGGACTTCTGGGGTTTTGCTGGCTGGGCAAAAGATGAAAGGTTCCTTGATTTTTGTTTTTGTTGTTGGGTTTGTTGCTTTTGGGGCTTTTTTTTTTTTTTCCTGAATAATTTTAGTTTAGTGACAGGGAAGGAAAATAAGAGGAGCTCTGATGTTATTGATTGTTCATTTGTCACTGTTGCATACCTGATTTTTCTAAGCTCTCCTCTGATTTCCTTACACAGGGTTAGTGAGTAATGTGATTTTCACAAGCCATGCTACAGAGCAGAAGCATCCACTCCTGATGCAACTCCAGAGCCTTATCCGAGCTGCAAATCCTGCTGTTGCCTTCATCCTGGCAGAAAATGGAGTGGTGACCAGGTGAAGTTAAACACTGCCCTGTGTCTGTCACTCCTGGCAGATGGGACACATCCACTTAGAAATTCCTCTTCTCCTGTTTTACTTTGGTAACTGATACAAAGGAGATGCAGATTTTTTTTCTTAATTGCCTCTCATGGAAAGGGAATTTATCCCTTTATTGTCCTATAAATACTGGCATTAGGAAATGATGGTTTTGTTTGAAGAATATAACTTTAGTTACTGTCATACCAAGGGAAAAATACTCTTAATTTTACTGTGACTAACACATTCTGCTTTATGTAAGTAGCATACAGATAGTGGCCACTTTATTGAACTTAAAAATGAAACATCTTCATCTTTATCTCTTTATAGGAACGAGGATATTGAATTAATTCTCTCAGAAAGCAGTTTTTCAAATCCTCAGATGATGAGAGCTCGATATTTAATGTATCCTGGCTGGCAAGTATCTTGACTGAGAAGTATTAAAACCCTTTTTCTAATTAACTTGCAGATTAAGAAGTCTCACTAACTTTTTTTTTTTTTTTTTTTTTTTAACTACTCATTTGGAACAGTCAATAGATTTGTAAATCATATTTAAAAGAGAGCTGATGAGTATTCTTAGCAGATACACGACTGCTGGCCTTTTATGGGGAAAAGGCTCCTTTTCTGGACACCATGTAAATCACTGGCAAGATTACTGTTGCTTTTCAGAAGAATAGAAAAAGAACCCTCTGGGAATAAGCTGGGAAGGCTTGGGATGGGTGAGGTCAATAATGACTGGAGTAATTTCATTCTGACAGCTATTCAGCCTCACTGGAATGAACTTGCTATGTCAGTCTCACTATTAGCAGAACAATTATTCATAAAACCCAGGAACCTTATTGACAGTCTTGGCAGAGGCCAAGGGCACAGAAATACATGGTACCAAGCTTTTCATTTAATACTGAGGGTTTGTTTGGTTTTTTTTTCATGGTTCTTTACACATCTTGTTGCAGTTATCTGTACTGCACCTATTTGGCAGAAAACATAAACCTGTCAGCCACTATAACTCCTGGCTGACTGTTCTCTACTTGGGTTTATAGTGCTGGAAACATGATTTATTTACCATACCTTTCCAGCCCTGAATGTGTGCTTAAGTTTTTATTCATAATTCTTACTCTAAATTGGATGCAATACAGCAAACTGGCACAAAACTTGAAGATGTCAGAGCTGCTTGGGGCTTGCGTGGAGCCAGAAGTAGAGAGAAAGCAGGAAAAAAAAGTAATTAAAACTTTTGGACAGCTGTTAATTTGTTTGATGATAGGATGCAAGCACAGTCTGCTGATAGAATGTAAGCAAAAATAGAAAGGTTTCAGCAGGAAAAATCATCAAAAAGAGTCCTGAGGGCTTTAAACATCCCAAAACTATTAATACCACATTTTCCTGGGTGTCTCAGGGAAGAATACTTTGTATTTTTCTTCTCCTTTTAATAATATATTTTCTTAAATGTTCCTTTTAAGAAGTTTGGTAGATGAAAAGCACAAAGCTGAGTGTTTTCTCTAGCTTGAAGGTGTGTGTTTGGTTTTTGTCTCAAGGTATGAAGGCAAATACAGAGCTGGGTCTGTCTTCCCTCCCATGGTGCAGATCTGTGTCTGGTTTAATCGTCCTCTCGAAAAAACTCGATTTGTGGCCAAATGCAAAGGTACAAAGGAGCTTTGCCTGATTTAAACCCAGGTTTGAAATATGGAGGAGCAGAGCAAGGCACTGATGTAGCACAATTATTTAATTACTGCTGAAGTAAACTTTTGAATTGAAAATTCAGCTTTCCTTCTTTAAACTACAGTAAATTATCTTCTTTAGCATGTGGGCCTGAAAATTAATCCATGATTTTGTTCGGGTGAAAATCTGATTTAATTTTTGGTTTCTAGATACCAAGCCTTTTTTCTTCATATCTTTGCTTATTATTGTATTAATTTTATTTAGTAGTGGGGAAGCCCAGTATGTCAGTGACCATCAGCTTCTACTTTTTTTATGCCAAATAATTCTTTGTAGTTACTAGAAAATAGGCTCAACTCTGGTAGGCTTCAAGAGTAGAGATATAATCATGCCTTTCCTTCTTTCCTTAGCAAAACAGTGGTAAGGAGCAACTTTTTACTTTCCACACCCACTGTAAGCTTTCCTTGTGCCAAACACATGTTATTCCCACCTCCCCCATAGCAAAGAAATGAGAACATCTAGAAATGTTATGTAGTGGGGCTCTGGGGAAGCTCTAGTGCTTCTTTTTCCCCTGAAGCACTAGGATGTGGATTAGAGACCTGTAGCCTAGGTCTGAGCAGAAGCTCCAGCAAAGGGAAGAGCAGTAATTGAGCTCATCTGGTTGTCTTCTCTTTCAAACAGCAATTAAGTCATTGCTCAAGCCAAGTCCTTTTTCTGGAAACATTTATCACATCATGGGCAAAGTGAAGTTTTCAGGTAAGGGCACATCACGGCTTGAGGATTGTCTCGTGGTTGCATTTGAAAACTTGTTTTTTTTTCCTAACACCAAAGCTTGGCTTTTAAATGAGGTGAGCACTTCTCAGGACCCTTCTTTCTTCTGTTTCCCACTTCTGTTTAATATCTTTAGTGATGATTTAGATGAGGGGATTGAGTCCATCATCAGCAAATTCACAGCTGACACTAAGCTGGGGGGAGTGTGGATCAGCTGGAAGGCAGGAGGGCTCTGCAGAGGGACCTGGACAGACTGGAGAGTTGGGCTGATCCCAAGGGGATGAGGTTCAACATTCCAAGTGCCGGGTCCTGCACTTTGGCCACAACAACCCCATGGGGAGCTCCAGGCTGGGCATAGAGTGGCAGAAAGGGAGCTGGGAGTCTGGATTGACAGGAAGCTGAAGAGGAGGCAGCAGTGTGCCCAGGTGGCCAAGAAGGCCAATGGCATCCTGGGCTGGCTCAGGAAGAGCGTGGCCAGCAGGTCCAGGGAAGGGATTCTGCCCCTGTGCTCAGCCCTGGGGAGGCCACAGCTTGAGTCCTGTGTCCAGTTCTGGGCCCCTCAGCTCAGGAAGGAGATTGAGGTGCTGGAGCAGGTCCAGAGAAGAGCAAGGAGGCTGGGAAGGGATCCAGCAGAATTCCTGGGAGGAAGGGCTGAGGGAGCTGGGGGTGTTGAGGCTGGAGAAGAGGAGGCTCAGGGGAGACCTCATCACTCTCTCCAACTCCCTGAAAGGAGGTTGGAGCCAGGGGGGGGTTGGGCTCTTTTCCCAGGCAACTCTCAGCAAGACAAGAGGGCACAAGAGGTCTCAAGTTGTGCCAGGGGAGGTTTAGGTTGGACATTAGAAAGAATTTCTTTCTGGAGAGGGTGATCAGGCATTGGAATGGGCTGCCCAGGGAAGGGGTGGATTCTCCATCCCTGGAGATATTTCAAAAGAGCCTGGATGTGGCACTCAGTGCCATGGGCTGGGAACCACGGGGGGAGTGGAGCAAGGGTTGGACTTGATGAGCTCTCAGGTCCCTTCCAACCCAGCCAGTTCTGTGATTGTCTGATTCTTTCTTCTAGATTCTGAGAAAGTGATTGAAGTCTGTCACAACACATCATCCAACTCCCTAAGCCTTGTGCCTGTTCAGGAGGGGCCAAGTCCTCCTGATTCAAGAAGTGATAACAGAGATTGCAGCAGCCAGCAGGAGTGTTTCCTGGTGTTCCTTGGCTGCTCTCTGAAGGAAGAGGAGATAAAAGACTGGCTCAGAGAAACTGCAAAACAGGTCCGTGGGCATCTTTCCTTTCAGTGGGAGCTCTCTGGCATTTCATCACAAAAGGAGAAATCCCAACGACTTGATGATACCTTTGTATTCTTTTTTTTTTTTATTAAATCTCCTTTCTCTTCTACCTTTATTTATTATTATTATTTATTCTACCTTTATTTATTATGCTCATCAGCATAAATGTGTTTCAGGCAGAGCTCTAAGAGTTTGCAACTCACTGTAATTTGGGTGTTGTTTTAATACCTGGTGCAGTTTAGATGTGGATTGATCTGCTCTTAAACACTTGAGCAAATGGAATAGATCCAAAATAAACACAAGGGGATTTAGCTGGGACTTGATTGCCAAAAGTGTGGTGTGGAATAAATCTTCTGGAAGTACCTGAGGGCTGCAAACTTGTTTTGATTCACTAAATTAAACCTCCTTGGAAGTAATCCACTGAAATGGAGGGGAGAGCTGGTTTTGTTGGGTTTGTTGTTGTTGTTCTGTCTTGCTTAATTTGTCAGTTGTGCAGCTAGGTAAGGCTTACAGAGCTGTGCAGTGGAAGTTGGAGTAGGGAACTGGGACTACTCATGTCATAAGAAGCCTCAAAGGCTGGGTTTTTTCTTTTTTTAATTTTTTTTTTCCTTTTTCTTATTTTTTCTTCTTATTTTTTCTTCTTAATTTTTCTTCTTAATTTTTCTTCTTAATTTTTCTTCTTAATTTTTCTTCTTAATTTTTCTTCTTAATTTTTCTTCTTAATTTTTCTTCTTAATTTTTCTTCTTAATTTTTCTTCTTAATTTTTCTTCTTAATTTTTCTTCATAATTTTTCTTCATAATTTTTCTTCATAATTTTTCTTCATAATTTTTCTTCATAATTTTTCTTCATAATTTTTCTTCATAATTTTTCTTCATAATTTTTCTTCATAATTTTTCTTAATTTTTCTTAATTTTTCTTAATTTTTCTTAATTTTTCTTAATTTTTCTTAATTTTTCTTAATTTTTCTTAATTTTTCTTAATTTTTCTTAATTTTTCTTAATTTTTCTTAATTTTTCTTAATTTTTCTTAATTTTTCTTAAATTTTTTCTTTTTTCTTAATTTTTCTTTTTTTTCCTTTCTTTTTTTCTTTTTCTCTTTTTTCTTCTTTTTTCTTTTTTCTTTTTTCTTTTTTCTTTTTTCTTTTTTCTTTTTTCTTTTTTCTTTTTTCTTTTTTCTTTTTTCTTTTTTCTTTTTTCTTTTTTCTTTTTTCTTTTTTCTTTTTTCTTTTTTCTTTTTTCTTTTTTCTTTTTCTTTTTTTCTTTCTTTCTTTCTTTCTTTCTTTCTTTCTTTCTTTCTTTCTTTCTTTCTTCTTATTTATTTTTTCTTATTTTTTCTTATTTTTTCTTATTTTTTCTTATTTTTTCTTATTTTTTCTTATTTTTTCTTATTTTTTCTTATTTTTTCTTATTTTTTCTTATTTTTTTCTTATTTTTTCTTTTTTCTTTTTTTTCCTTATTTTTTCTTACTTCTTTATGGCTGAGGATTTGCATAATATCTCTAAAAAGCTGAGTGAGAAGCAATACAAGTTTCTTTCAGTCTGTTTTTGGAGCTGTTACCACATTCTGCCTGAAAGAAATTCATTACAAAGCTCAGACTAAAAAACTAGATTTTTTTTTCTGTTCGTGTGCCAGGTTTGGGGTTTTTTTTCCTTTTTCCAGCAGAGCTGTATTTAAATATACCTTCAAAAGCTGTCATCTCTTATGGTCCCTTCTGTAAGATCACTTGATTTTTGTTTTCAGAGCATAGTTGTGAGTCCCTTAGTGTAATTGAATAATTCTGAATAATATAATTAATTCTAGGAATTAATTATAGGAACACACACTTCTAAAAATGAGGGCTTGAGCATGTGGTCAGAGATTTCACTGCCTTTGCCCCTGGTTTCAACAAAGAACTTGTCTGAGTTTTCTTGTTTTTTGGTGGGTTTTTTTTTGTAATATCTCATTGCCACTGAGTATAAAACTGAGGTCTGATTCTCCCTACAGAAACCTCAGAGGAAAGCCCTGAAAACCAGAGGAATGCTCACCCTTCAGGAAATAAAGAATATTCATGTAAGTAGAAAGAATTAATAGCAAATCCTTCTTCTGGCTGATTTTCTTAAATATCCATTTATCTGACTGAGCACCTCCCATAACAAGCACTAAATTATTGTGGCACTTAGTGGGGTTTTTTTATGCTCAAAACATAACTGAGACTGTCCAGGAGGGATTTGATCCACAAATCTTGGTCTTAGCTCTGAAAAAGAAGGAGGTGTTGGAGAAGAATAGACTTTTGGTTATTGTAATGATCTTTCCCCATCTTTTTATTGTGTTCTGTGCTGTGCAAGTTGTCACCAGAACACCAAGTTAGGATTAGGATCCTAATCCTGCCCTCCTCAACTACCTTGGATTGTTAATTTCTGTCCTGGAGTTGGGTTCCTAAGAGTTTGGTGTGGCTGGACCTAATCCCACTGCTCCATAAGGATGGGATTTGTCAGGCTGTTTGGATCAGAACACTCCTTTATCCCAGGAGCTACACCTCTCCTCCCTGGCTGCTAAATTCAGCAGAAAGAAATTTTTCTTTTATCTAAGAAATTATTTGATGTTTAAACATTTGTAGATGTTTAATGCTCTGTGGATGCTTCCTTCCTGCAGGTGAAACGCCACTTGGATCCACTTCCAGCTGGATATTTTTACAATGGGACTCAATTTGTGAATTTTTTTGGTGACAAAATGGATTATCATCCATGTATCCTTTAAAATGGGTGCTTGTTTTGTTGGGTTTTTTGGGTTTTTTTGGTGAAGGTTTTAGGGTAGGCAACAGGCTATGCAAACCTAGGTGTAGGCTGTCAGCACTGATAGAGGGAAGAGCCAGTTCAAATTTCAGGAGGAATAGTAAGTGAGTAGTAAGTGAAAAGTTTTTTCCTCAAATCTCTGCGTGGCTACTTGCCATTTAAAGCATTTTTTTCAGAGATAGGATCTAAGAAGCAGAATAAAAACAACAAAACAATCCCAAAGCTGTATGTGAGCTCATGCAGAGAATAATTTATGAACCCCAGCTTGTCAAAGAAATATTTTTCAAACCAAATAGTGCTGTAATACTTCTCAATGCCTGGTCATGACTGATAAAACTTCCAAAATGAATGTAATTTTGTGTGCATGCATGTGCATGTACTCACCCAAGGAAAAAACAATCAGGGTTGGTTTAGGTTTCACTCCAGGATCCTTTTTTCTGCCACGTATTTTGCAGTGAAGCTGATGTGAAATGATTGCTCTCATTTTGTAACTTGCTAGAAGAAAAAAACCTCCTGGGATGCAATGCAGGGATACAAGTGGGGTGTTCAGAATTAGCTGTGGAGATGCATTTTTTCATAATCACTTTTAAGTGAGTGAAACCTTAATACCAGCAAGCAATATGATTTATTTATTAAAGGGTGGCTCATACAGGTTTGTCCTTGCTGGCCCTGTTTGCTGTGACTTTACAGAACATGAGCTACAGCTCATGTAGGGTCCTCTGGATGACTTTTCAGAACTAATTTTTATTTTTAAATTTAAACCTGATCGTATTTTCCTCTTTGGCAAGAAATGCCAGAGCAATACAAACGTTGCAGTGTGTTCCTGCTCTTCTTTTTTATTTTCATAACTTTTCATTGCCTCTGTTTCATGATCAGAATTTCAAATTTGGTTTTATTATTCCCAGCTTCCTTTTCACTTTGAAAAACTTTGCAAAAATCCAAGTGGTTTCTCTCATTCTCTACTGAAATAAGACAATTTTTGTCTGTGCTCTCTGGGACAACTTTAAAAGTTTAAACCAGCTCCTACTCATGGAATATTGGCAGAAAATATCCTAAAGACTGGACTTGGATATTCAGGGGACTTTAACTCCAGCACCATCTTGCTTGGCTATAAAAGGTGCAGGGGTTGGTTAACCACTTCTGAATGATTTGAATTTTGGGCAGGTTTTGGTTGGTTATTGTAATGATCATGTACAATAATCAATGTACTTGATCAATCAATGTACAATCATGTATTGTAATGATCAGGTACAATCATTACATGATTGTAATGTTTTTTTTTTAACTTTCCCAAAATATCTGTAAACTTCTGCAGACCTCCTGTAGTTCTGCTCTTCTTGTTTTCTGCCTCATAATTAGGAAATGTCTGTTGTCCAGCACCTTAATTCCCCAGTAATACAGAGTAATTGTGGTTAGGTCTGACTGCAGGTCTCCCAGAAGGCAATATATTGAATTTCTGCTTGCAGTAACTGGCACATCTTTCAAACCTCTACGTTCTTTTCTAATGAACTCTTATTTACACAAATATTCTTCCTTAGTTTTTTTTTTTTTTAATCAGTAATGGACCAATTCATGAATGATTACTTGGAAGAAGCCAACAGGGAAATTGAGAAGTACAACAGAGAATTAGAAGAACAAGAGTACCATGATCTCTTTGAGCAGAAGACATAAACATCTGCATCCTGGGCAGTTCTGAACCACCTACTGTCAGTAACCAAAAATGCTCTTGTCCTTGCTAGAAAATTAAGTGAAATGTCAGTTTTCAGTACTCCTTTTAAAACTAAGAGATCATTCCTGTAAGGTTGGCATTTTAATGTGGTAACTGCTTAGCTGTTTCTACTGTCAGGTTTTGCTTCCACTTCACCCTAATTCCAGACTGTAAAAAAGCATCACCTGGAATCTCTGGTTAGTAGTGGAAACTTTTTTAATAAGAAGAAAAGAAGCAAAGCTGTGTTTTCCTGCCAGGGCAGAATCTAATTGTGGAATTGGTCCATGTGCAGATCATCACTTTCATCTCTGGATGTCCCTTGGAACTTGTCACCCAGGAGCAGTGGGGTTGGGGGTGTTCCCAAAGTGAGAAATGGGGGAACAATTAACAAAAATACTCTAAAGAGTAACTGATCCTAGAGCTGTGAAGGTGTTCCCAAAGTGAGAAATGGGGGAACAACTAAAAAAATACTCTAAAGAGTAACTAATGCTTCTGCTCTTAGGGTGTTCCCAAAGTGAGAAGTGGGGGAAAAATAAAAAACCCAGAGGAGAACCTAACCCTACTGCTGTTAGTGTTCCCAAAGTGAGAAATGGGGGAACAATTAACAAAAAACTCTGAAGAGTAACTAATCCTAGAGCTGTTAAGGTGTTCCCAAAGCAAGAAATGGGGGAACAAATAAAACAACTCTGAAGAGTAGCTAATCCTACAGATTTTAGGGTGTTCCCAAAGCGAGAAATGGGGGAACAATTAACAAAAAACTCTGAAGAGTAACTGATCCTAGAGCTGTGAAGGTGTTCCCAAAGTGAGAAATGGGGGAACAATTAAAAAAATACTCTAAAGAGTAACTAATGCTACTGCTCCTAGGGGTGTTCCCAAAGTGAGAAATGGGGGAACAAATAAAAAACTCCAAAAAATACCTAACCCTACTGCTGTTAGTGTTCCTAAAGTGAGAAATGGGGGAACAATTAAAAAACTCTGAAGAATAACAAATCCTACAGTTCTTAGGGTGTTCCTAAAGTGAGAAATGGGGGAACAATTAAAAAACTCTGAAGAATAACAAATCCTACAGTTCTTAGGGTGTTCCTAAAGTGAGAAATGGGGGAACAATTAAAAAACTCTGAAGAATAACAAATCCTACAGTTCTTAGGGTGTTCCCAAAGTGAGAAATGGGGGAACAAATAAAAAAACTCCAAGAAATACCTGACCCTACTGCTGTTTGAGGTGTTCCCAAAGCGAGAAATGGGGGAACAATTAACAAAAAACTCTGAAGAGTACCTAATGCTACTGCTCCTAGGGGTGTTCCCAAAGTGAGAAATGGGGGAACAAAGAAAAAACTCTGAAGAGTAACAAATCCTACAGCTTTTAGGGTGTTCCCAAAGCAAGAAATAGGGGAACAAAGAAAACAACTCTGAAGAGTAACTAATGCTGCAGCTCTTAGATTGTTCCCAAAGTGAGAAATGAGGGAACAATTAACAAAAAACTCTGAAGAGTAACTGATCCTAGAGCTGTTAAGGTGTTCCCAAAGTGAGAAATGGGGGAACAACTAAAAAACTGAAGAATAACTAATCCTGTAGCTCTTAGGGTGTTCCCAAAGCGAGAAATGGGGGAACAATTAAAAAAAATTTAAGAGTAACAAATCCTAGAGCTGTTAAGGTGTTCCCAAAGTGAGAAATGGGGGAACAATTAAGAAAAAACTCTGAGGAGTAGCTAATTCTACAGTTTTTAGGGTGTTCCCAAAGCGAGAAGTGGGGGAACAATTAAAAAACTCTGAATAACTAATCCTGTAGCTCTTAGGGTGTTCCCAAAGCGAGAAATGGGGGAACAAATAAAAAACTCTGAAGAGTAACAAATCCTACAGCTTTTAGGGTGTTCCCAAAGTGAGAAATGGGGGAACAAATAAAAAACTCTGAAGAGTAACAAATCCTACAGCTTTTAGGGTGTTCCCAAAGCGAGAAATGGGGGAACAAATAAAAAAAACTCCAAGAAATACCTGACCCTACTGCTGTTTGTGTTTCTAAAGTGAGAAATGGGGGAACAATTAACAAAAAACTCTGAAGAGTAACTGATCCTAGAGCTGTTAAGGTGTTCCCAAAGCGAGAAATGGGGGAACAAATAAAAAAACTCCAAGAAATACCTGACCCTACTGCTGTTTGAGGTGTTCCCAAAGCAAGAAAGGGGGGAACAAAGAAAAAACTCTGAAGAGTAACAAATCCTACAGCTTTTAGGGTGTTCCCAAAGCGAGAAATGGGGGAACAAGTAAAAAAAACTCCAAGAAATACCTGACCCTACTGCTGTTTGAGGTGTTCCCAAAGCGAGAAATGGGGGGCCACTTTTTTTTTCTGCTTTTTTTCTGAGGGGCCAGCATGTTTCCTAACCTCTGCACACTTTGAATCTGCAAAGAAAAGAAAAGATGTTTATGCATTTCAGGGTGAAACAAGATAAGTGGTGTTATCTTGTTTTCTTCCCAGTGTTATTGGGGTTCTAGAAAATGTACAACATGAATGTCAGTAATCTGCAACTTGCTGGTGCTTAGATTAGCTCTGAAGGAGTCTTACTGCAGTGCTAAAAACTAAGCAAAGCAAGAGAAAAAGGAGATTCTTTAACTAAAGAATTCTTTTTCATAGAAAATTACTTGCTTCCAAAGGTAAAAAATGTTGAAATATATACTTGAAATGCAAAAGAACTTGTTAGTGAAGCTGTCAGGAAAATTTGCACACCCTAATGTTTCACTCAACTGATACACCAGGTTTTATATAGTTACTAAATTATAGCATAATAGGAATTCTGGCAGCTTGTCCTGAAGCTTAATATAGTACAGCTTGAAGTGAAACTTCAGAGATCCCTGACTGAAGGATTATAAGGTACCTTAGTAGCTACTTAATGGTAATTATTGAGGCTTATTTGAATTGTTGGAGTGTTCAGAGTTTAGTCAAGTAAAACAAGCCCAAGAGGAGGTTTTTCTTTTCATATTTCTTTGCTAGAGGAACAGCTTTGAATGCAACTTGAACCTTCCTCTTGGTCAGCTGTATCTAAAGCAGGAAGAAGTTGAAGGAGTAGTTTCTTCCAGTAGCCTTATAATGCTTCCAACTTATCTCTTTTCAGTGGCAGAAAAATAAGATTTACCTCCTGCCATCCACCCTAAGGCTGGAGACAGTTCCACGCCTTAGCTCAGAAATATATTTTTTTTTTACCTTTGGAACCTGAAATAGCAGAAATTTCAATAAGCCTGAGACACCTTTGAGGTCAATTTTCAGTGCACGATGCTCCTGGCTGCTTTGGTGCCTCTGCTCTGGTATTTTCACCATTCAGAGGCAAAATTCCAGGTGCTGCAGACTGGGATATGGATGTTGCTAAGGTTTCATTAGCTTTCCTACTAGATTTAAAAAGCTGTCTGAAGTTAAAGACATTATTATTATTATTATTATTAATTTTGCACACCACGAGACTTTATAAACTACTTGTATCCTGTTCAAGCCAGCGGGTAGTTTGTGTTTTTAGGCTTTTTTTTAAATTTTTTTTTTTTTTTTTTGGCTAAACCCCTGTTCCAGGTATAGAGCAGAGTGGTGAGGCTGGTGAGTTTATCTATGCATGGCTATATTTTAGTCTTAATATACTGTAGTGCCTGGTAGAATAAATGTAGCTGGCAGGGGATTTAGGGCTAGCAGGTGTTTACAGACTAAGTCCAGTTGGTTTGGAACTAGAACTGGCATCAAACTATTAACCAGAGCAGGATTCTTTAGAGTAGAAAATCCTGCTTGCAAGGCTGCAAGGAGAGGAAAAAAGGGTGGTGAGAAAAACTCTGGTTCTTCTTCACCCAGGAAACTTAGTGTAAACCCACATTGCTCCTTTTTCAGCCCCAATTATCTCACCTGCAAAGCCATACTGGTAGAGTAGTGGGATGACAGTGTCATGGCAGGAAAAACACCCCAGCTGGGACAGGGAGGATGTTTTCCACACCTTGTCTCAGCTGGTGAGTTAATAACAGAGTAGATTTAAGTGCAATTGATGGAACAATAGCTGAAAATCCTGTAGGTGATTTGGCTCTGCTGATCTCTCTTTTTAAGAACTCCGACCTGTGCAGCTCTCCAAAAATGTTGAAATGGGGCTGGTGTTGGAGCTACCAGTGAGGTGTCCCCAGGAACAAAAAAAAAAAAAAGAAATAAGTATTAAAATTTGGCTTGCTGCTGTGCAGATGGAGCTGTTCCTTAAAAACTGAAGCAGAAGAGCTGAGAAAAAAGGCCTAGTATACTTATATACTGTACTGCATGCTATATGGTAATAGCTGTGTATTATAAAGACCTTTCACCATACTGGTACTATTTCAATTTAATATATTTTGGTATTGAAACGATTTGATTACCTCAATTTTCCTTTCTTTTGGGTTTTAACTGTGACTTTAAAAGAGGAAAAAAAAAAAACAAACCCAACAAACTCTAGTGAAATAGTGAAACTGTGACAGTGGTATCCTTTAAAACTAGTAGTGCCTTGCAGATGACACCATTTATTCCTGAAGTGTACAATAAATGGCTGTCACGGGTTGTATTGCACCCTCTTTTTTTGGTTTTTAAAGGAAAAACAGTTTTGGTGAAAGGACTTAACATTAACCTAGTGAAGATATTAGCACAAAAGGTTAAACTGTTTAAAAGAAAACTCTTTGAGGACTAAAATGTGTAAATGCCTGATGCTGCTGATAGTTTAATAGCAGTTGCTGGTTATTTTGGAGTTATTTCTAACAATCAGCAGCACTTTTTTTTTTTTAGGAGAAGATGATAACTTTTGTACTCTGGTCAGAGATGTTTATACTGTATGGAACCCCAGCTGTGGGGGAATCTGGTTTCTTGGTTTCCTCACTCTCCTGAGGTCGAGGTGAGGACTGAGACACTTGTAAGGATCTAGTTTTGAACCTTGGTTTTTTTTAGCTACTGAAAAACTTAAAGAAAAAAGAAAAAAGAAAAAAAAAAAAAGCACCATTTCTAACTAAACCACAAATGTTTGGATACAGGAAAAGTGCCATTAAACTGTTCCTTTCTCTTTAGCTGAATTCTGAAAATTGGGAAGAATAACTTTGTGTCCAGGCATTTCTGATGTTGTGAAGAAGTGCTGAGAGTCCTCAAGGGGTTTCCCTGCTTTGCTGACCTCCATGTTAGCAGCTTGTGGTGGTGTTTTTTTTTTTTTTTTTTTTTTCTTTTTTTTTAAAATCCCCCTCACCAAGAATGAGTGTGATCAGGAGTTACTGAAGTTATAGGGAGAAAAATGTGATCAGCTTAGGAGAGGAACGTGTTTGCAACTTGAAACTGCTCTGCAATCTCAAGAGTATTTTATATATTCAGCTGTGAAATTTGGTATTAATCCAGTTTTACCCTTTTCAAGTCACTAAAAAAACCAAAAAAAACCAACAACACCTGATTGCAGGGAGGATTTAAGTTGCTTGTAAAAGTTCCCTCATAAGTTGGGTTTTTTTAATGATTATATTTTAATTGAAACTTTTTCTGAATTTGCACAGACATAAGCTCTGGAATACTTGGGTATTCTTAAAAGGGAAAAAATTGTAACTAGTAGAGTGAATTGTAAACTGTGAGTTGTTAGAACCACGTTGTTGATCTAATTTTAGATTGTTTAAAGCTGTACCTCAGAAGGTTAGTGAGAAATTGCTTCACTTCTACACAAGGGTCGGATGCTAATGTAACACTTCTCACTTTACAATGTGCCAAAATTCACTTTTATACTAGTTCTCAATGCTTTAATATTTGCAACTTTAAGTTAAAAACGTGTATTTACAAACACTACTGTAACTTCAGTTAAACTGAACGGTGTGATTGAAGCTTTTTGCCTCTCGTATTTATTACACAACTTGATTCAGTAAATATAAAAATTACCTTTCCATTTATTTTTGTATTGTTTTACATGTTTATACTTGCAGTTTGTGTGACTTTTACACCTGTAACTCAGATGTGATGGGCAGAACCAATAAACAGCATCCATCTGCTGTCTGTCTTGGACTCCTTTAATAAACTTTCCTAACCTTGAATCTTTCAGCTTTTTCTTTTAAAAATGTTTTAGGCTTCTTACCTGGCAGGAAGGTGAGTTGATAATTAAACTAAACTGTGAAGATTTAAGGCTTTGAGAGGTTTTTTTGAGCCACTGTTTGAAGCTTAGCCCTCCATGCTAAGGCATTTTGCTTTAAAATTTAAAAGAGCAGCAGGATGAAGGATGCTGCTCAGCCTCACGCTGCTGCCTTTGCTCTTCAACAACTCCAGAAGCTCAGGAGCTCTGTGCTGCTCCTGGTGTCCACACAGAGGAAGCAGTTCCAAGATCAGTTTGGACTCAAATCAGGCTGGCATTGGGAGGCCAGTCCCACCTTACCCTCCTTTTCCTGCTGGGAATGCTGAGTGGGAAGCTGGGCATGACTGGGATCAAGTTTGCTGATGATGCTGAACCTGCATCATTTCTGTCTGAGTTCAGCAAAGCTTCTGCATTTGTTTTATTGAGGAGGTTTTGTGCTCTATTGATTTTTATTTTTTTTTAATGAGCTGTTCATGTAAAAAGAGCATTGAAAATTCTGTTTTGCATCCAAGGGCTACAGAGGAGCTGAAGATGGGATTTTCGGGAGAGCTTGGGGTGATGGGATGAGGGGTGATGGTTTTAAACTGGAAAAGGTGAGATTTGGGATAGACATTAGGAAGAAATTCTTCACTGTTAAGGGTGTGGGGATGTTGGTTTATGTAGTGTGCCTTATTTCAGTGTTAACATGAGGGGATGTAAAATATCTGTTGTGGCAGATCAGGCAAGATCAAGCTGAGACTCAAAAGATCTTTTCTGCCTTAAGAAAAAATCTTAAAATTAAGTTTAGTTTAATTTTGTTGTGTGGGGTTTTGTTCTGCTTTGGTTTGGTGTGTTTTGGGGTTTTTTTTTCTGGTCTGTAACAACTTCTTAACTCCCTACAGGCATGCAGGAAAAAGGTGAGTGTCCTACAAGCAGCAAAACCTGGTTTGGGGAAGGAGCTCAAGAGGTGTTGGATGCTTTGTCCTCCTTCTTGTTCAGACTGTTGTCTGTCAGCTTCAGGTTCTCCTTCAACAACTCCTTTCCTAGGAAAAAGGAAATGTGGGAGCTCTCATCTACCTGATGTAAATTTGGAGCTGTAAATTTGGAGCCCCCAGGGGGTTGGTGGAAGAATCAGAGGTCAGTGAGGAATGGGCTGAAGGTTTGGTGAGAGTGGGCAGGGTGGCAAGGAGGATTGGGCTAAGGGAAGGTTATGTAGAGCTTGTGAAGAACATGAAATTATTATTTATGGAAATTATTATTTATTTATGGAATTATTTATGGAAATTATTATTATTTATGGAAATTATTATTTATGAAAAAATGTATTATTTATGAAAATTACCTTGGTCATGGGAGTTTTTATGTAGTAAATTCACCAAGAGTGTAAAGTAGAGGAGTTTTCTACACAGAGGAGGGTCAAGACATTATGGAGAATGAAGTGGAGGACTTGGGGGTAACACTGAAAAATCCAACAGTGAGGATACTGATTGATGGAAGGACTTGAGTTCCTGTTGCTCAAAGAGCTGAGGAAAAGTTCAATGTGTGGCTGGTGCCAGAGCACCTCTGAAAAATGCAGAAAGGTTCTGGGGTGTGAATGGTGCTGAGATTTGGGGTTAGGAGATGAGCTTGATGTTCACAGATCACGGGGAGAGCCTGTGCTTTTCAGGTCATGTTTGGTCAGAAAATAAATATTCCAAAAGTGTGGAAGCAGGAGGGAGCAGGGATGGAGATCCTGTCTCATCCAGGGATGCTACAGAGGATTTGGCCTGACCAAGGATAAATAGAGATGAGATGGTCTGGGTAGAAGGTTCCAAGTGGGGAAGAGCTTATGGAGATGCCTCCTGGATGACTCTCATTTCCTAAGAGAGCTGAGTTAGGTTTTCCTAGATAAATCCCAACTTTCAGTCCTGTTCCTTGCTCTCCAGTGTCTCATTTGGCTCTGGCAGGATCTGCAGAGGTTTCCAGGTAACTTTTCACAACCTCCTCTGCCTTCCAGTGTGGATTGGTAGGAATTTATTTGCCTACGTGTTGGGACCTCTGGAGCTTCAGGACTTGTTGGCCTCATTAAAGTCATGAATTCCCAACAGGAATTGCATGAAAATGGGAGCACTCCCAAATTGAATAGCTCTGGGTTAGGCTCCCATTGTCCCCTTCCAACAAGGTGCTTGTGTGATCCCTCCTATTGAATTGGCTTAAAATAAACCTGCAGGGTAGTTTGATGTCTTGGTAGGAAAGAAAACACCCAATGGGCACGGCCTGGAGGATTTCTATAGCTTTATTTCTCCAGGACAGACAAATTAAAGCATGGAAAGTAATATCTGAGTGACCCATTCATGGCTAGGAAATCATTAGGCACACAATGTATTGTGTAGATGACTGTAAAACCACCCTGACACGAGTGAAACAGGAAATTTAGAATAGTTAAAACCGAGCCTTTGGTTAACCCCACCAAAAACTCCTCTATTTATTTTATTTTTTATTTTTTTTTCTGCGTTATCAAAGTTAGTTCAATATTTGCTTTATATACATCCTGTTCCGGACTTTGACTCCTCTCTGTAGCCCACCTTCCTGCCTTCTCACAGCTGATTTATTGCAGAAACATTTTTTTTTTTTTTTCTGCTGAAGCTTTAACTCTTTATCTTGTCAGCCTACCAGCTGGGTTTGTCCATGGCCTCCCCTTGCATTTTGTGAAACCCTGGAGAAGGAATAACAAAGGAGCTGGCAAAGAGGGGAAGCTGTAGGTAAGGGAAGGACGGGCTGTAGGATCTTCTGGAAAGAGATTCAGAATATCCAAGGTAGCTCATGTGCATCAAATCAGAAGCTGGGGGGGGTTGTCCAGGTTGTCCCTGTTGGGAACGAGCAGTTTCCTGCTGCTGGAGCTTGGGCTGGATGAGCAGAGGAAGGAAAGCAAGGTCCTAGCCCAGCCCTCTACATCATTCTCCTCTTTCCTAAATCCCAGAGTGGGACACGGAGGCTTCAGGCCCCCTCTGGCCATGGTGCTCTCACCACAAAGCTTCTCTCAACCTTCCAAGTAGGGCATGAAGCCTCAGAGTAATTTTTGTGACTTCACTGAATTGGCTTTTTTCTTCTTCTTCTCTTTCCCTCTTTGTTCTTTTGTGCTTGGAAGTCAGAGTCTTTCAATTAATTAATTATCATCTGCAGCCAGATTCCCTCTCTCATTTCCAATGGAAGAACAGGGAACTGGTGAACCCTCTTTGGCAAGAAGCCTTCCATGGCTTTGCCAACTTCTGGGTTCCCCTTTCCCTCTCTCCTTCCCCCATCTGTGGGGCACATGAGCCACAGAATCATTTGGGCTGAACAAGAACCTTAAGATCATCGAGCCCAACCCTTAACCCAACACTTCCAAGCCCACCATGAAGACTCAACCTTCTTTCCATGGAGATGCTCAGCCAGCCACACCATGTCAGAGATGTTAGAAACACATTCTGAGCTTGGGTGCCCTTAGAGCTGCCTCAGTGAGGAGGGAAGAAAGGAAAATAATGGACAAAAGATGTTGAGTGAATCTGCTCTCTGGCTTGGGAGGAAAAGCCCAGCTAAAGGTGACTCTGAGCACCCACCCCCTTTTAGCAGCTCCTGCTTTTTAGTTGACCCCACAATGATGTGAGGAGGGGGACAGCCTGGATTGAGTGGAAAAAATCCAGGTCAATGAGTCTGTGGGACCCCAGGATGTGTCTGAGGGCAGCAAATCCCTGCATGGAACCTTCCCCCACATCAGCAGAACTTTGCAGGTCCAGGAGCAGAGGGGCTCCTGTTCCCCTCCCAGGTGACAATGAAAAGAAAGTAGGGGGAAGAAAACAAAGAGCCCAGCTCTTTCCTGGCTTCTGTGCTGCCTCTATTTTGGGGATCTGAGCTGTGTTTTGCTCCAATTTTGAGATGCTTGGAATGTTGAAGTCAGGCTGGCTGTGGGGAAGGCTTAAGAAGAAGAAGAAAAAAAAAAAGTAGTCCAGATAAAGCCCATTTCTAGCAAAGAGATACTGAAATCAAACCAGAATGTACAGAGAAGCTGGGACTGTGACAATAATGTGACTTCACCATGGAACCCAAACCTGGTTGTTCCACCTTGTGATGCCACCTTGGCCAGAGGGAAGCCAGGTTTTCCAAAAAAAAAAAAAAAAAAAAAAAAAAGGAGTCATTCTGGAGAAGGAAAACCAATCAACAATGGTAAAATACACCAAACAAAATTGAAATGCTGGGATGATTGAAAGGAGGGGTGAACAAAAGGTCTGTGTGCAGAAGTTGGATCTTTCCCCATCTTCCTCAGCCCCTGGAGCATCTCTCCATGGGCCCTGTTGATTTCTTGGCTCTGAGATTGCTTTCTTGGGGAATAAAAAAAATCCCAGGAGCAAAACCCAAGCCCCCTGGGTTACCACACTTTTGTGTGCTGTAAACAAAAATTCTTTTCTTCTGCCTGCCCAGAGCACAAAGTGTACCCAGGGGTGGAGAAGGGCAGAGCCAGGGCAGGGACAGCTTCAGTAAAGCAAGTAAAATATTGTCAATGTGATGTCACTTTTTTTTTTTTTCCTCATCACTCCAGTGCTCTTGGAGAGCCTCCCCTGAGGACTTTGGCTCTTTGATACAAGGGGAAGTTGTTCCTTCTCTCTTTTCTTCTGGCCCAACTCGACCTCCCGTGGCGAGGCTGTTTTTGCAGCTCCTGGAGATGGAAACATCTTTGGAAGGGAAGTGCAAAGGAGGTGTCCATGGGTGGATAGCTTTGGAAAATGGGTTTGTGGATTAAATCCTTCAGAATGTGGGATTTGGATGCTGTGTTTACCCTGTGCTTAGTCTACCCAGGAGCTCATCTCATGGTCCTGTTGTTACAGAAATCCTTTTTCTGGCTTTCCCACCAGCCTCCAGGACTGGAAGGTCTCTTCTCCTGCCATGTGAAGATTTGTCTTCTCATCATTTATTTCCTCCCTTTTTCTGTGGAAAGTGAGACTTCCACAAGCAGGCACTTGTTCTGAATCCTCATCCTTCTCTTTGGGGATTTTATGGATTCATCTTTTTTCTGAGTTATAAATATTTTCTCACAGGTCTGGAGAGAAGGAGGAGGGTTCCTCCAGCAGAAATCTGTTTATCTCCAATCCCTCCTCTACTCCAGGCTGCAGAGATGCAAGCCCCAGCCAAACTTTCTCTGAAAAAAATATTATTTTTAACCCTTCCTTCCTCCCACTCGTCTCCCCAGCCAGGTCCCTGAGGATTTGCTGAACAAGATTGTTCTCCTTTCCATGTTTCTTTTTGTGACTGCATGGGAGAGCTTAGCTCTGCTTGGAGAAACACATTTCTTACCTATGTTCTTGTCAAAACACCTTTTTTTTTTTTCCCCCTGCATCTTTGCCATGCAATCCAAGTTGTCAGGCCAAAGAGGAGAAGTTAGAACTCTACTTGATTTTTCTTCTTGAAGGAATCTGTTGGGAGGGTTGGAACGAGATGATCTGGAAGGTCTCTTCCAACCCAAACCAGTTTATAAAAATCCCTGCATACCCATGGGAAGGGGCTCTGCTCCCAGCACAAAATTTACCCCTCCTATAGCATGCAAAACTTTTACCCCTCTCCTAGCTTCTCACTCTGGATTTGCTGCAACCAACCAACCAACCAACCAACCAACCATCCTTGTTCTGCAAACTCCAAGACCCCTGATCCCCATCCAGGAAAACTGAGTGAAGGGTGGGAAGGATGGTCAGCTCAGTTTTAATAGCACCAAAGTGGAGAAACACAGCCAAAGAAGCCAAAGAAAACACTTTGGGTGGACATCTCAGTGACTGCTTGGATAAATTCAACCTAACCAAGCATTAATGTAATTTATGCTAATGAAGCATTATGATAACCACAGGGCATAGCACAGGGAAATGTGAAATTCCACCATTGTTTATGGGTCTAGAGAGGAAGATGGAAGCTCAGTCCAGATGGTGATTGCTCTCCCACCTCACTCCAGACAGCCAGGTGGGTTTAGGATGCAAAGTTCTGGTCCAGCTCTTCCTGGTTTTCCCTTCTTTGCTGCTCTCTACCAAGATGGTTTTTGGAGTTGGGTGCAGCCTCCTGCCCCATTTTTGGCCACCCAGAGTTTGATGGGTGCCAGGAGGCCTCCTCATGACTTTTGGAACGAAGTTTGCTCAGAACTAGGTGTGTTTTACACCTAGGTATGTGGTGTATTCTGTCTTGACCTAATTTAATCCTGCTGGGCAGAGGCAGGAGGAGAGGACTGGGAGGAGGAGAGGCACAAGAGGTTGTTCTGCTGCTTATCCTTGGGTTTTCATGAGTGATGCTGGCCCCAGGGCTGTTGTTTTTGGAGAGTTGGTGCTCCTGTTTATTGCAAAGGCTGCTAGAGCTGGGGGGTTTGAGGTATGTAAATCCAATCCTGACATTTAAAAGAGGTTGCTCGCCATGCCCAAGTGTGCAGGGAGAGGAAATAGGAGTAGATTGCCTTCAGATCCTGGAAGTTGAAAAAAAAAAAAAAAAAAAAAATCCCCCGTGGGAGTATCATTGAAGTTCTCAGCACCTCCTGGTAATTTGATTCTGACAGAAGTTGTTTGGACCCCAATTGATGGTGACTCTAATCTGGACCTCGTTATGATGGATAAGGAGGAATTAATCACAGAATCATAGGGTTAATTACTGAGCTGGAAGCTGGGTGTTCCCTGGAGGGATGTGGTTGTGACCTGCCTGCTCCAGTTTGGGCAAAACTGGGAGAGTTTCAGCCAATAATGTGTGTGCAGACACAGCTAGGGTGGCTCCAGAGGGACATGGCTGACCAGAGGCAACAAGAAAAGTGACTGGGAAGGGAAAGGACACGGAGAGGAAGGTGGTGGTGGGAATGGGAGTCGTGCTTCCAAAAAACATGAGCAGAAATAGAGTCTTGGGGAGCCTGCTGGGTCTGCAGGGATCATTTCCCAACCTGTGCTGTCTGGGGATAATGCAGAGGTTGGGAAGGATGGAGGAGGTCTGGGGAATTCCATGGCAGCATCCCTGCTCCTCAGAGCTCCAAGATCCTTGGTCGTGGAAAGTGCTTGCAATGGAACTCAGCTTTGGAATTCCATTTGGAGTTTGGTGGGGGGAGTCTGGAGGACACCACCATCTCCCAGCAGCTTTATGGGCTCTGACTTTTCAGGATTGTCTGCTCAGCCCTGCAGAGGGCAAATTTTTTGTGTGTGTCTATGGTTATTCTGAAGGACACACAAGGGACCTCAGTCACGTTGTGCTTCTCTTTTATCCACCCTAGAGGATGGCCCAGTATGGAGTAGCCAGAACCTGGGGTCAGAAGAAAAAAAATCCAGGGATCTGAACTTCTTTAAGTGTTTCTAGCACCAGAGGCAAGAGTCTGGCCCATGTCTACCCCTGCAAGAACTTCCCTTAGATCACAGCAGTCTTTGTGCTTTGTTCTTCAGGGGAATCTTCCAAGACATCAGTATGGTTCCAGCAAGTTTGGGGTGAGATGTGGATCCTGGTACATTGGTTCCATCACCTAGCAGGCCCACAAAAAGTTCAAACCTATTTGAGCTTTCTCTACAATTCAGATTTAAACTCTGGAACCTGAAGCAAGCAGCCAGTGTTCCCCCATCATCTTTGGCCCAGCCTCCAGAAATAACTCCCAGTTCTTCTTCTTCATGAGGGCAAACCAGAATCTTCATTTCTTGGCCCTACAAGAAAGGTGGTGAGGAAGTTTTTAGGATGTTAGGTAGGACTAGGGGGAATGGATTCAATGGATAGATTTAGATTTGATGTTAGGAAGAAGTTCTTCACCAGGGTGGGGAGAGCCTGGCACAGGGTGCCCAGAGAGTTGGTGGAAGCCCCATCCATCCCTGGGAGTTTTTAAGGCCAGGCTGGATGAGGCACTGAGCATCCTGATCTGGTGGGAACTAGATGATCTTAAAGGACCCTTCCAACCCTGAAAATCCAATGATTCTCTGATTCCTTGCCTGTTCCCTCTCTTTGTTTCAGGCCCTCAATATTCTTAAGTATGCATCTATGTGTCATCCTTGATACTGAAGACCTGGGAGATATTTTGAAGTCATAGCTGAGAAAATACAACATCTCTTTACTCCCTTTCCTATTCCCTCTGCCCAAGCCCAGAGTTTCTCTTCAAGGAGATCCTGTTTGCTTTACTATCTATTTACATTTTAAAAATCTTGCGCCCATCTGAAGCTGTTGGCTCCAGTTTGGGATTATTCTTTTTACTATTATTATGTTGTTGTTGTTGTTGTTACCCTCTCAAGAGAAAGCAACTGTGAGGGTTTCCAAGTTCTTGAATAAACGTCAAATAAAACATTCCAAACAATTATTCAAGCTGGTAATAAGCAGTGAGACATCCTTCCTGTAGAGAAGCTGAACAATGGTTTCCTCTTGACAGAAGCAAAATATCAGGAGCTTTCCATGTGCTGGGGGTGATTTAAATGGAGGCAACATCTCCAAGTGGGACAGGAGGCCCCAGCAAGTATCTGGATATCCTGAGGGAAGAAAAACTCTGTGGGTAACACCCAGACTCCCCCTGCCATGCTGTAAAGTTCTGAGAGTTCTCTGCCTGTCTCCTCCAGTTTGGAGAACCTTTGCTTCCTTCCCTGGCTTTTGGAATCCTTCCCAGCACTCCTGGGGCTCCCATGGAAGCAGGTTTCTCACCCTCCATCTCTAACTCCAGGATGACCTCCAAGGAGGAGCAGTGCAGGAGCTGCAGCCCTGCTCAGCACATCCCCTTCCCAACCCCTTGTGGGTTCTGCTCCATCATTGCCTTCTCCTGCCCCAGGACCACGACCTGGGAGGTTTCTGGCACCTTGAAGAGAACCCAACTTTGCTCTGGGAGCCCCCCAGTGTGTGTCTCTAGCAAGATTCACCCTCTTCTCCCCAGGCTGCAGACCCTGGGGAAGGGTGGACACCCAGGATCGGTGGAGCCGTGGATAACGTGGATAAAATCCACCTGGGCTTTGCTTCTCCTCCCCAAAAACCCCACTTTGTAGACCCCCTGACTCAAGGAGGACAACACAAATGCTGACTTTGGGTCCTCAGGTGGGTGACCAGGACATACATCCCTGTCCAGGGGGTACTTGGTGCTGGTGATCTTGTCCTTGTGGCGGTGACCTGGAGGTTGGGGGGGGGGGTGTGGAAGGTGATGCTGCACATCCCCAGTTTGGTGGTGATACTGGGAGCAGGGTGGCTGGGCTTGGAGAGGCCACGGCCACTGGAGCTGAGCCCACTCCCACAGTGCATGCTCAGCCCTGAGGGGAAGAGCTGGTTCTGGTTGGAGGGCTTCAAACAAGGGATGAGGAAGTTGGCCACGTTCCTGAAGGTGCTGCCTCCTAAATCCTTCCCAAACACAGAGAGCCTGGAAAGGGCAGAGCACGTGGCTGCTCAGTTTTCTCCTCCTCAGCTTGAGCAGCCACCCATTTCTTGCTCAGAGCAGCATCTAAATCTTTGGGAACCAGCTGGTACCTGGCAACCAAGGGCAGGGATGGCTGGAGGGTCAAGAGCAAGTTCCCTGTGGAGCAACAAGCAGCTCCTCTTCGTGGCTGCTCTCCTCAGTGCCAAAATCTCTCCCCTTTGGGTGAAGGTCCCAGAAATGGAATGGGTTTTCAGGCAGTTTCTCTCCATTTTGTGGGGCCAGACATTGGATCTGGTAGGAGCACACCCAGTTGAGAGTTGGTGAGATGGGCAAAGATTATGAGGTCAAAGAAGCCCTTGGTTGGGGGAGTCACCCTGGTGGTCAGGATCTTCTTGGACACCATCATCATCCCATGACCTGCACCTACATCCTCTCCAGCTGTGGTGCTCTGGTTGGTGAACTCTGATGGGTAGGTGCTCCTCAGCCTCACTGAAGCCTCCCCAGGGTCTGCAGAAGGGTGAACAAAAAAACTTTCACAGCCCTTTGATGGACACTGTAACACCTTCACTTTCACAGGGTGACCTCAGATCATCTGCATCACCTGGTTCTCCTTCTCTTTTTGCCTCTGTGGCTGAAGGACCTTAGGAAGACCCCTCTTCACCCTTTATCCTTTTTCTCCCTTTGCTGACAGAGAAGTGATGGTACCACTAGATCATCATCATCATCATCATCCCATGACCTGCACCTGCATCCTCTCCAGCTGTGGTGCCCTGGTTGGTGAACTCTGATGGGTGGGTGCTCCTCAGCCTCACTGAAACCTCCCCATGGTCTGTAGAAGGGTGAACAAAACATTCACAACCCTTTGATGGACACTGTAACACCTTCACTTTCACAGGGTGGCCTCAGATCATCTGCATGAGAGACAGAGACCTGGTTCTCCTCTTTTTGCCTCTGTGGCTGAAGGACCCCTCTTCACCCTTTATCCTTTCTCTCCCCTTGCTGACAGAGAAGTGATGGTACCTGGAGATGAAGGGGACAGGTACAAAGAGTTATCCTTTGGGACCTGAGATACCCAAAACCAAGGCAGTGATGTTCATGGGGTGTTAATTCTTCCAGATGTTCTGGAGCTGGAGTAATTTCTCCAAGCTGCAGGTGTCACACTGTGGTGTCAAACCACAAGATCAAAACATCCCAGCCTGCTTGGTTAGGAGATCCCACATCCCTGCCACACTTTAGGAATGAATTTAATTCTTCCTATTATTGCAATATTTGTTTCTTCTGAATTTTAGCCTCACCAAATTACAAAAAAAAAATAAAAAAAAAAATAAATCCACAATCTTCTGGCTTGGAGTGTGCACTAACCAGGGAAGAGGGAAGAGCAGGAGGTCCAAAGGAGAGATCCCTTGGTGTGGGTATCTGATGGGGGTCCCACAGTTGGTGGGGAAGTGCTGGGGCTCTTTCCCAGTGGCTTCTGCTCCCTGGTGGACTCAGCAGTCTCCTTCTCAAGGCTCCACACACCACCCAGCATCTCCCCAGCAGCAAACCAACCTTCTGCTCCAGGTAAGACCCAGAAACGGGGCAGTTCCAGGGGAGGTCCCCGTGGAGGAGAACGCTTGAGGTGGCCTTGGTTTCACCTTCCCCCTCCCTGTGCCCCATCCTGCTGCTTGTAAACCCAAATCAGAGGCAGAGAGGGCACTGGCTGGTGCTGCAATCCCTCCCAAGGGATTTCCAGCTGCTCCTGGCAGAAGGGGGGGGTTGGATGATTTTGCAATGTGAGGTTTCACAAGCCCTGGAGTCTTGACCTTGAAGGAGAACTTCCCACCAGCAGACAGAAGGCTGCTTTCAGCACCAGGTGAGCTCCATCATCTCATGTCACAGGTACTGGGTAGAAAACACTTGTAGAAAACACTGATTTAATGGCACTTTATGCCTTTTTCTTTTTTTTTTCCTCACCAGATATAGGTGCAAGCAGGAGAAAAATGCCCACAGACAGCAAGACTTTGAACCTTTTTGCCCTTGAAGGGTCTCAGGGTGCATCCACAGAGCCTGGCACTGACATCCAGCCCTCCTGAGAGGCAGGATCCCCAAGGTCTGTGGAAATTAAGCCTGTTCTTCATTACCCATGGTCCCCAAGTGCCCGAGGATGCTTTGTCTCTGAGCCAGAGCTCAGCAGCTCCACATCCATCCCATCTTCACCACGTTCTGCCTGGAGAGAGGGGAGCACCCAGCAATGGCACCACGGGACCAGCACCCGCTCTGTGCACAATGTTCATTTGTTTTGGGTGCTAACACCAAATGACAAAAGACTCCAGATTCATGCTGAAAAAGATTAGTCCCTTGCTAATTATTAGATTACGAAACCTGTTTCATAATCTAATGAATAATGGTGGTGATGGGAGGGGGGGGGGAGGGATGAGCTTGATTTTTTTTATTATTATTATTATTTTTTTTTCTCTGAAGCTGGATTTTTTCATTGTTTGCCCCCCAGTTTTTGCTGGTAGGTCGAAAGAGAGATGTGAAAAGAATGGGGAAGGCTGGGTTTTATTTGTGCCTTGCCTGTTAAAGCTGTGACTTGGCTCACACAGTAAGTGCAAACAATTCTCTCCTGGCGAGCGTTCAGTGGAGACATTACTGATGACAGACTTTATTAACTGCAGGTTTGCTTGTTATTAAATTCCCTCTATGCTAGTTTCCGAAGCTGCTGGCCTGGCTGGCTGCATCATATTAGGATCTTTAGGAAGAAAGAAAAGAACAGAACATTGCATGCAGCAGAGCCAAGCGATGAGGAGATAGAGAAGCCAGCGATGCCTTTTGCTTGGGGTAGGAGACCCAAGGAGATAATTAATGGCTACGTTTAAAACAAGCATTTGTTGGGTTTATTGGGTTAATTTGAGGGCTTTGAGAGCCCTGGGGTTTGGGGCAGCCCAGGTGATGCTGGGGATGGGTTCCCACCTTGGGATGCTTGGCCAAGGTCTGTTGAGTTGTTAGGGGAAAGGGAGGGAGTGGGGATGGACACCCCACAGCCCAGCATTAAAGCCCAGGAATGTTTCTAATTTCTTGTTTAAAAGGCTTCCCTTCCCCTCTCCCACCCCAGCTATTGTATCTGCAGCATGCCACCAGTGAGGGCCTTTCTAGACAAAAATAAATAATCTTAGAGAGCTGGAGGGGAGGACGTGATTCTCACCCCTCTGCTCTGCTCTTGTGAGTCTCCACCTGGAGCTCTGTGCTCAGTTCTGGAGTCCCGAGCATCAGAAGGACACAGAGCTCCTGGAAGGTGTCCAGAGGAGCCACTGAAATGCTCAGAGGGCTGAGCAGCTCCCTGGGAAGCCAGGCTGAGGGATTGGGGTTGTTCAGCCTGGAAAAGAGGAGGCTCTGAGCAACCTTCCAATATCTGAAAGGGCTACAAGAAAGCTGGGGGAGGGCTTTGGATACAGGGGTGCAGGGAGATGACAGGGGGAAATGGGTTAAAAATTGAAGAGGGGAGATTCAGGTTGGACATGAGGAAGAAAATCTTTAATTTGAGGGTGGTGAGACCCTGGAACAGGTTTCCCAAGGAAGCTGTGGCTGCCCCATCCCTGGCAGCGTTGAAGGTTGGATGGGGCTTGGAGCACCCTGGGCTGGGGGGAGGTGTCCCTGCCCATGGCAGGGGGTGGGACTGGGTGATTTTTAGGTCCCTTCCAACCCAAACCATCCTAAGTTTCATTCCATAGGGCTGAACACCCTTTGTCACCAGCCCTAGCACCAGCATCAGCAATTAAAAGGGCTCGATTGGATAGGATGGGTGTCAGGTATTTCCTACAAATCAGGTCCCTTGGCAAGGGGTCCCACCTTCAGCTCCCATCAGAGAGTGATTTTAGGGGCAGGAATCTTGGCTGAAAGCTCTCAACCCAATGGGAGCTGCTCAGAGCTAAGAGAGCAGGAATTAATCCACAGTATCCAAAGAGGGAAAATAATAAATTTTCCACCAAACATCTCCAGCTTTTTTTATAAATTAGATGCTTTGGTGTACCCCGTAAGGAGACAGCTTACTTCCCACCAGCCTCGAGCACCATAACCATAACTTAGCACCAACAAAAGCAAAGGTCTGGCTCAGTTCACAATCTGCATTTGGTGTTTTGAGCACAATTCTGACCTGATGCTGGTTGCTGAGGCTAATTGCAGCAGTTAAACTGTTCACTTTACGTCCAGGAATACAGTTCTTGCTCTCTACAAGATGAGAAGTTCACAGTGGGGGGAAAAAAGTTGTCTTTTTTTTTTTTTTTTTTTTTTTTTGCTATTTTCCTGTTCTAATTGAAAAATCTCTTTTCATCTTAGTTTTGGAGAAAAAGTCATCCAGCCATCCAGTGAGTTTTGTGGTAGAGGGACAGAAGATCCTCCAGCCAAGGGGGTGCAAAGCAGTGGATATGCCAGGTTTGATTCCTTGACACCTCTCCCCAGGTCCCTTATGGTTCCTGACAGCTTGTGGTCAACAAAGCCCTGAGCTGCTTCTGGGCTCCATCCCTGTATTATTTTGCTATCAAAAATGGGACTAGAAAGAGAAAAGAATAATGAAAGACTTATTTCTCCTCATTCTTCCCTTTGGGCTTTTGTACCACCACTAATGATACTGGGTAGGGATCCATGTTTTGCAATTTATCTCCCTGGCACCCAGATGAGGGGACTGGTGGGATCTCCTTTTTTTTTTTTCTCCAAGATGGCAGATGTGTTGTGGGGTTTGTTTTTAGGCTTTGGAGCCTCTCCCTTGATATTTTGGACCTGAAAAGGGTTTCTCAAGGCTACACCCTGTGTTTGCTACAGGGTAGAAGTTGGACCAAGTCACCTCCTCAGGATGCTCTGAGGTTCTCCAGGGGAGAAGCACCACAAGAGCTTTGTAGAAAAGGCAGCATCAACCTTTCAGCTGTTCCCAATTTAATTTGATTTGCAGAGGCCACTTCCTGCTCCAAAGGTGGCTGATAGCCCCTCTTGGCAAACCCCAACCTCCTGAAAATCCTGCAGGAGCTCTTCTGGGTAAGTAATAACCTCTCTCAGACAAAGCATGACACTGGGCTTTGGCTGGTGTAGGTTTATTTTCTGTAGGCTTGACAACTCACTTCAGTCTGAGATTGCCTTATCTCCCAGCCTGCTGTCTTGATTTAAATAAAAACAAAACAAAACAAAACAAAAGGCAGGAAAAATCCATGTACTCTTGGGAGCATCCAGAGAAATGGATGTGCAAAGGCTGTCTGGGTAAGATGGAGATGGTTTTGTAGCCAACCTGAAAAATCATCATAGAACTACAAGCCAGGAAAAACAACTCCATTTAAAAATATTTAAAAATAAATTGTATATATATATATATATATATAATTATTAACAAATAAAAAAGGGAGGTGAACACTTCAGACCATGTTTTTATCTGGGCGTTTCCCTCCTCAGCCTAGGAACACAATGAGAATTGTGTCCCAGGTATGTTGAAGCTGTTTTGCTACTGTTGGTGAATTTAGGTGGGGAAAAGCTGGGAAAAAAAAAAGGGCTCGAAGTTGTTTGGCTCAATTAATGCTGAGTTATGAATCCTAATTCCCAGTTTACTCATCATGGTATCACACAATGGCCGTGATTCCCGAAACTGCTTAAGTGCATCCCTTAAATCTTCAACTTAAAACCAGATGGACCATGTTGGAGTGAGAAATGTTTTCCTCAAGGCAAACTTCACTCTTAAAAGCTTTTATATCAGTAGGATTTCACCCCCTTGTTTTGCATTTACCTGTTTTGAGGAGGGAAGGGTTTGGAGAAAAGAGGGAGAGCTCGAGTCCGAAAAACTTCTAAAAACTTTCTGCTCAAAGTCTTCCCCTAAAACCTGGGGGGATTCCTCTGGCCAGGGGGTCTCCATGAAGTGCTCAGGGTGAGTGAGGAAGAAAAATTCACCATACCTGCAAGGCAGAGAAGAAAAAGACACCAGGGGAGGAAGAAGAGAAGCTGTGGCTGCCCCATCCCTGGCAGTGTTGAAGGTTGGATGGGGCTTGGAGCACCCTGGGCTGGGGGAGGTGTCCCTGGGCATGGCAGGGGGGTGGATTTAGGTGATCTTGAAGGTCCCTTCCAACCCAAACCATTCCACAATTCTCTGAGACTGTTGGCCCCACAAGAAGTTGTTGTCTCTGGCTGCATCTCTAGGTGATGTTTCATTTTTCCTTTCTCTCCCTGTGCTCAGCTAAAAGCAGCCCACACTCTCTGGTGTTTAAACTGCTCTCAGCAAGATAATTACCTATTAGAAATGCCACAATTATTTCATTATGCATTGCTGGAGGGAAAGAAAAAAAAAATCTCAAAAAAACCCCAAAAAGGTTAAGAATGCAATCCCATAATAGAGTTAATGGAAATTATTAAATGGTAAAAATGATTTCCATGAGAGTAGTTGTTTTCTTAGCATGGGCTGAGAAATCTCAAGTAATTACATATGGAGCTACATAAGAGTGAGAGAGTTGGGAAAATGAGGATTTCTTCACTGGTGACACTCTTTGGAGATCAAAAACAACTTGTAGAGGGATATTTTCATCTGAGGAGTTACTGCCCCAGTACTGTCCCAGAGGCTCCCAAGGGAGATGTCCACATGGAGATGGTCCAGGAGCTCCCTCAGCACCCACCATGGGTGAGGATGAGCTCTGGACTTTCTGCAAGTCCCCTCTGGGGAAAAACCTGAAAATGAGGCTCCAGACCTGGTTAATCCAGCCTGCAGGGAGGAGATTGGAAGGGTTGGGATGCCCACTCTGGGCTGTATCCCAAGTTAGGTTGAGCCTCGTCCATTTGTGTGGAGCACAACGTCAGCAGTGATGGGAGAGGGATCTCACCTGGGCATGAACAATCTGCTCTCTCCATCCACAGCCCCTGCACCCCAGCAAGCATCCAGGAGGCACCTCTGCCCTTCCAGACACCCCAGCAAGCATCCAGGAGGCACCTCTGACCTTCCAGGCACCCCAGCAAGCATCCAGGAGGCACCTCTGACCTTCCAGGCACCCCAGCAAGCATCCAGGAGGCACCTCTGACCTTCCAGGTGTCCCAGCAAGGATTCAGGAGGCTCCTCTGCCCTTCCAGGTATCCCAGCAAACACCCAGGAGGTTCCTCTGCTCTTCCAGGCACCCCAGCAAGGATCCAGGAGGCACCTCTGCCCTTCCAGATACCCCAGCAAGGATCCAGGAGGCACCTCTGCCCTTCCAGGCACCCCAGCAAGGATTCAGGAGGCTCCTTTGCCCTTCCAGGTACCCCAGCAAGGATTCAGGAGGCTCCTCTGCCCTTCCAGGCACCCCAGCAAGCATCCAGGAGGCACCTCTGCCCTTCCAGGTACCCCAGCAAGGATTCAGGAGGCACCTCTGCCCTTCCAGGCACCCCAGCAAGGATTCAGGAGGCACCTCTGCCCTTCCAGACACCCCAGCAAGCATCCAGGAGGCACCTCTGCCCTTCCAGGTGTCCCAGCAAGGATTCAGGAGGCTCCTCTGCCCTTCCAGACACCCCAGCAAGCATCCAGGAGGCTCCTCTGCCCTTCCAGGTGTCCCAGCAAGCATCCAGGAGGCACCTCTGCCCTTCCAGACACCCCAGCAAGGATTCAGGAGGCACCTCTGCCCTTCCATCCCCATTACATTCCACATGTGGCTGCTCTGCTGCTGCTGCACCACCAAACCCTAGGACCTGGGTGCTCTGACCAAACCCTGGGACCTCCAAAAAACTCAAACCTCCCTCCCTGTCCAAGGTGAGAGCTGCAGAGCCAACACTGCTTTGTGTGTGGTTCCTTGGAGAGCATCCCAACCTGCACAGGGAAGTTCAGCCACTTAAAGAGTGGCCTCCAACCCATGCAAGATGTTGGCCACATCCAGCCCCTGCTTTCCTCACACTTATTTCCAACCCTCATCCCTCTTATCTCTGGTTCTGGTTTATCTTTCAGAGGAGGAAGGAGGCACCCAGGGAGCTGATGTGTGGATGATGGTTTCTTGGCAAGCCCCGAGCCAGCTGGACATCCCCACCAAAGATCTTCAGGGGGGTGGAAGAAGAAAGCCCAAGGTGAGTTTTACCTGCACATTTCCTGGCAGAAATGGGCATAACCAGAACACACAGCTCTGCCCATTTGCAGGACCTGCTCTGGCACGTGGATGCCCTGAGACAGCCCCAAGAAGGCACCCAAATCATATCCTGGGAAAGGGGGAACACTGTGCAAGTTCAGTCCCATCCAACCCAGGTCTGGGATCCTATAATTTCCTATTTCTTTTGGTTGGGGAGGTACATTGTCATTGCTCTGGTGTCCTCTCTGACCAGTTCAACATGTCCTCTGCTCCAGAAGGTCTGGTCCTAGAGATGGGTCTTGGTCTTGTCCTAGAGATGGGTCTCATTAGGGGCAGTGGGGTTTCCAGCTCTGCATGGATTAACATCTCATGAATTTATGCCTGAGAGGACCAGAGGTGTGGCTCAGATGTTCTCCTGGAGGCTGTGAAACATCACTCAAACCCAGGCAAAAAAATCTCTAAACCCAAACCAAACCAAAACCAAAACCAACAAAACCAAAAAATGAAAAACCAAAAACCAAACAGGGGGAGAGAAGGTTTTTGCCCCTAGCACTAAGATTTCACTGACTTTTTAATCCCTACCTGTCCCCCCAGAAAAACTTTCTGCCCCTTTCCTGCCATTCAGGCATTCACAGCTCTGAGCTCTTCCCCTCTTTGTGACAGCAGAAATATTTTTAGCAGGAGGCTTTTCTTTCACTGAGTTAAATTTAGACCAGCTCATTTCTCCAGACTCCTGCCCCTGCTATTTCATTCCCCAGTGACTTTCCTGCCCTGACCAGCTCCAGGATAGTTTCACACAGATGGAATTTTTTTTCTTTTATGAATTTCTTCTTCTTGAAAATGTGGCTGCCCCATCCCTGGCAGTGTTGAAGGTTGGATGGGGCTTGGAGCACCCTGGGCTGGGGGGAGGTGTCCCTGCCCATGGCAGGGGGGTGGAAATGGGTGATTTTTAGGTCCCTTCCAACCCAACCCATTCTAGGATCCTAAGTTTCATTCCATAGGGCTGAACACCCTTTGCCACCAGCCCTAGCACCAACATCAGCAATTAAAAGGGCTGGGTTGGATAGGATGGGTGTCAGGTATTTCCTACAAATCAGGTCCCTTGGCAAGGGGTCCCACCTTCAGCTCCCATCAGAGAGTGATTTTTGGGGCAGGAATCTTGGCTGGAAGCTCTCAACCCAATGGGAGCTGCTCAGAGCTAAGAGAGCAGGAATTAATCCACAGTATCCAAAGAGGGAAAATAATCAAATTTTCCACCAAACATCTCCAGCTTTTTCTTTTTTTTTTTTTTTTTTTTTTTTTCATTTAGATGCTGGAACTGGATGGTTTTGAAGGTCCCTTCCAACCCAAACCACCCTATGATCCTGCCAAGACTTTTTCACCTGTTTAAGGTGGATGCCAGCAAGCAGTCTTTGGGCTTCTCCTATGTGGAGCCTTTAAATACTTAAAGAGGGCCTAAAAGAAACCTGGGGACAACCATTCCAGCAGAGCCTGTTGTGACAGGACAAGGGATGATGGTTTTAAAGTGATAGAAGGGAGATTTAGACTCAATATTAGGAAGAAATCTTTTTTCAATGGGGTTGGAGAGACCCTGGCCCAGGTTTCCCAGAGAGATGGTGGATGCCCCATCCTTGGAAACATTCAGGCTCAGGTTGGATGGGACTCTGAAAAACCTGATCTAGTGGGAGGTGATGTCCCAGCTTGCTGCAGGGGGTTGGACTGGATGAGCTTTAAAGGTCCCTCCCAGCCCATTCCCTGATTCTATGGGTTTGGGTTTGTGTCTCTCCCATCCTCCTCCTCCTCCTCACAGGGCTCGGTGCATGGGGACAGGGGACCAGTGATGTCCCCATGGCACAAGGGGCCAAGAAGCAGCTGCCCCCAGAGGTTCAATACCCAGCTGGGAGGTGGGCAGTGAACTGCTCTGCTGCTGCTCTTGGCACCAGTGATTCCTGGCTAAGAGGAAGAGATTAAATGCCCCAGGTTTTAGTGCAGATAATTCTTGGAATAAACAGGGTAGCAAGTTGTTCCCATGACTCCCCACTGCCTCGGAGGTATTTTTGGTTGTTTATTACCCTCTTTTCCCCCTCCCTTCCAGCTCCCTCCCTCTTTCTCCTCTCTTTAATAGAATAGGTGGCCTCTGAAATCCTCAAGCATCCTTCTTCCCGAGGGAGATTAGCCTCAGGCAAGGTACAAATTGCAGGTTTCAACAATAAGGGAGAGCACAATTATTCCTTGTGCCTCTTTGCCCTCTCTAATGAGTTGATGTGTAAAGCTGCAAACCCTCCACTGGTTCAGCACTCAGGCAAAATGTGCTGAGCCTGGGGAAGAAATCACTCCATGGGTCAGGGAACAGAAAGGAATGAAAAAATTCAGAGCTGGTCCCCAGCACCCAGGAAGTGGGAGCATCATGTAGCAGCAGGCAGCCTGAAATGGGGAAATGTTGATGCTTGAGAAAAAAAACAGGACCTGGGCTGCCACAGATAGGAAGGGGTTGGTGGATGTGGCCAGAGCATGAGATTCCTGCTGGTTCCCTGTTTTTTTGTGCTGGAAGATCTGGAGGTCACCAGCTCCCAGGAAAACTAAACCCAACCTGAGCTGCCTTAGGTCACCCTGTGGTCTGAGTCCCTCTCTTTCCCCCCTTGCAAACTTCCTAGAGGGTTTCCAAGATCCCTCTGTGCCACTGCAATCCTTCCTGGGATCCTGAAAATATCCCATTTATTAGGATATTTCCTAATATCTCCTATTTGCTGCTGTTGTTTTTAATCAGAAAACAACTCTTGATGCAACTCCAATAGCAGAGTCTGCTGGGAACCACTGTGACCTAGCCCAGAAATGTCACTTTCTGTTCTCATCCAGCTTCTCCCAGTCTGGGTTTTCAACACCTGCACTGGGGCACTGGCACCATTCTTCAAAAAAAAAAAAAAAAAAAATTAAAAAAGAGGGATATCACTCATCCCTTGCTCTGCTACCCTGCTTTTTCCTTGAGGCTTGCAGAGGTAGGAGGTGTTACCATGGAATCCCAGCCTGTTTTGGGTTGGAAGGGATCTTCAAGATCATCTAATTCCTTCCCCCTGCCATGGGCAGGGACACCTCCCACCAGCCCAGGGTGCTCCAAGCCCCATCCAACCTTCAGCACTGCCAGGGATGGGGCAGCCACAGCTTCTGGGGGCAACCAGGGGCTCAGCACCCTCACCCCAAAGAATTTCTCCCCAGTGTCTCCTCTCCATCTCCCCTCTTGCAGCTGCAAACCCTTCCCCCTCATCCCATCCCTCCAGGATGTCCCAAGTCCCTCCCCAGCTTTCCTGCAGCCCCTTCAGGCACTGGAAGGTGCTCTGAGGTCTCCCCATGGGATCCTTCTCATCTCCAGGCTGAACACCCCCAACTCTCCCCCTGGCTCCAGAGCTGCTCCAGCCCTCCCAGCATCTCCATGGTTTCCTCTGGATTCACTCCAACACCTCCGTGTCCTTCTGGTGTTGGGGACCCCAGAACTGGTCCCAGCACTGCAGATGCAGCTCCCTCTCCCTCACTCAGCTGAAGGTGATGCTCAGGGCACTGCTGACAGTCCTGGTTTCATCCTTGATTTTCTCACTCTTCTGCAAAACTCCCTGTGCCACCAGGCTGCACCTCCAGGACTGGAAGGAGAACTTTTTATTCTGGTGCTGCACAGCACAGGCTGTTTTGCAGCCCTTTAGCTTCAAGTTCCCAGTGGCATCAGGGTTAAGAACATCATCTCATAGAGGGGTCCAAAAATATAAACAGCCAGAGCTGGAATATTTTTCTTTATTATTATCTGACTGTGTTCCACTAAGTGGCATCATATCCCTTGTTTCTGGTCTCTCATCTTCTCTCTGTCTCCAAATATTGAAAATTTTCTTCATCAAACAGACAGGAAATAATAAGAGAGGAAAAACCAGAGGTCCCTTCCAACATAACATTCTGCTAAAAAAAAAATAGTTGCCATTTGAACAGATTTTTTTCGTTTGGGCTCAAAATGGAGCAGGGAAAAAAAAGAACCAAAAAACCAAAAATCACTTTGTAAAGGGTAAAAAACATTTCACTGGGACTCCTCCCACATCTGAGCCCCCCCAGGGCTTTGTCTCCTTTACCCAGGAGGTGCAGGTTCATCCTTTTAGGGATGCAGAGGACATCACACCCTGAAGAGCAGAAATTTGTCATTTGGGTCTCAGCAAGGAGACCTTCCTGAATGGTAGAGAAGGGTTTCAAAGTGAAATTTTCCCAGTGGATGTGTCCTGGCAGCAGGAGGTTGGCAAAGGAAAGTCCTGAAGTTTTGGGGGAGAGAGCACGAGACACCAGAGCTTCAAGATTTTCCCAGTGTGGCCACTAATGAGGCTTTTTGGCAATTAGTGACCCTGTGCTGGGCTCCAGCCAAGCCTGTGACCTCCTGGAATCCTGAAGAAGGCTCTGGAAAGCATCATCTGCCCCTGACTAATGTAATTTTGGAGCCAAGGTGTGAGTTCAAGCCTCTGGGCAGGCTCATGGGCAGCATTCTGGCTGTGCTGGAGCTTTCCTCATCCCTGGAATCCTGAGAAATCAGTGTCACCTCACCTGGAAGTGTCCCAGGTCAGGTGGGATGGGGCTTGGAGCATCCTGGGGTGCTGGGAGGTGTCCCTGCCCATGGCAGGGAGTTGGGAATGGGTGAGCTTTAAGGTCCCTTCCAACCCAAACCAGGCTGGAAATTAGGAGATGGGGGGAAAAAAAAATAAAAATTGAAAACTGGGAATTCTTCTCTTTCATCTGAGGCTCTGTGGGCTGCAGGACACAACCTCAGGTGGGATCTTTCTCTGTTATTGCAGCACAGGTGATGGAGCTGAAGTGGCATAAAAAAAACCTTAGAATAGGAGGGCAATTTTTGGTAGATCTCACCCCTTCGTGCCAGGGAGCTGCCCTGGGGCCCAGGTTTGTTTTAGGGAGCAATATGGGAAATAACACCTCAGGCATGGCTGCCACTGAGCTGCCACATCTCATGCATCCCTGCCTTTGATGACTTTTTCAAGCTCTGTCTCTTACCATGTTCTTTTTTTGCAGTCTGAGGAAGCACCCAGGGTTTTTGACAGCTCCCATTTGTCATAGTTCCCTTTCCTTTTCCTCTGTTTTGTTTAGTTACTTCTTTCAGGTGAAGACTTGAAGCCAACTCTTTTTGTTGACTTTTATTTATTGACTCTTTCTTTTTTTTTTTTTTTTTTTTTTTTTTTTTTTTTTTTTTTTTTTTTTTTCTGATGAAAAAACCCACAAAATATCCCACAGGGACTGGGCACGTTCTGCTTCATCAACTCCACAGTGCTGGCACCTCAACCAACAACAACAAAGATGTGTTTGGTGAGCTCCTAAGAACCCTGCAAAGAGCCCATCCAGTCTTGAAGCCTGCTGCTGGCACCAAATCTGACACGAAAAATCTCTGAAGTCTGGACAAATATTTCATTGACATCACTGAGCTGGCCTGGTGTGGTCGTGCTGAAGCTGAACAATGTGAGTGGCTTTTTTTTTGGTTTGTTTTTAGGGGGTTGAGGTGGGGGGGAAAGCACAGCCAAGGATCAGAGCATCCCTGGGGTTCATCCATGCTTTGCTGTCCTGTAGCATCTCCCAGCACACAGGGCACAGGGTGACCCATGGGATTTCCCAAAATTCTGGTAACAGGAAGGTTGCTTTGGGCTGTGGTCGTGTCCCTGGTGATGCAAAAAGTCCCTGATGTTTAAGGATGGTCTAAGGTTGATTTCTGGGTCTGTTAGGAGGATGAGGGCTCATCTCAGGCTGCTGGTTCTGGTCAGGAACTGGTTCACCATGAAAGACTTCATGGGGTCAGAGCATCCCAAAAGGTAGGAGATGTTTATCTTTCCTCCATCCAAGCAGAGCAGGAAGGAGGCACCCAGGGAATTGATGTGTGGGTCACATCCACACATCCCCACCAAAGATCTTCCGGAGGGTGGAAGAGGAAAGCCCAAGGTGAGTTTTACCTGCACATTTCCTGGCAGAAATGGGCATAACCAGAACACACAGCTCTGCCCATTTGCAGGACCTGCTCTGGCACGTGGATGCCCTGAGTCAGCCCCAAGAAGGCACCCAAATCATATCCTGGAAAAGGGGGAACACTGTGCAAGTTCAGTCCCATCCAACCCAGGTCTGGGATCCTATAATTTCCCATTCCTTTTGAGCAGTTGGTTGGGGAGGTTGGTTGTTGGAGGACTTCATGAGTTCAGAGCATCCCAAAAAGACAGGAGATGTTTTGGGGCATCAAGTAAGGCTCCCACACTGTGAAAATCTCCAGACCTGAGGGAAAATTAGGGACCAAACCTCTAAATCCTTGAGGTCTGTTTGGCAGACAGAGAGTCCATGGGGTCTGTCTGGACCTCCCAGCAGGTTTCCAGGTGTTGGGCTGTCAGAGGTTGCAAAACAAATCTGCTCATCCCACCCCCAGCAAACCTGGTGGCAGAAGAGTCCCCAGGATGAGAAATCCACCTCCCAGTGAAGCCAGCTTCACCCCCACCTCTCTCCTGCTTCTGCACTGGTTCTTGGCTCCTTTTCATCCACCCTGGGTCATCCCTGAGTCAGAGCAGCCAGGGCAGGAGATGCACTCCCAGAAATGTGCTGCTGCTGGTGTTTATTTTCCCTTCTCCCTGCTTTGCAAGGATGGAGTGCGTGGGAAGAGCTGCTCTGTCCTTCCAGGCTGCAAAGGAGGGAGAAAATAAACAGGATTTTAATGCAAGATTGTGCTGGAAAACCAGCAAGCTTGGATTTTAGGCTTCCATAGGGCTTAGAAGGGACTTGGCAGGAAAAATGGACAGCTTCAAATCCCTGGAACAACCAGCAGGCAGGAGAAAGCTCGGAGAGAGGCAGGCAGCCCTTCTCCAGGAGTGAAAAAGAGGGGTTCACCTTCCTCAGGAGCTTGGCCATCACCATGGCAAACATTGGCTCTGTTGTAGTGACTGAGATTTCCCTGGTGATCCCAAAAGAACAGAGAAGGGACCTTGGATGGCAGCTGTGGGAGGGAGGAGGCAAGCTGGCTGGAGCTGAGGGGCTGAGACCCCACCAAAATTTTTTTTTTTGCCTCAAAAACTCACTTCCAGCTGGAGTAGGGGTGAGAGTGTCAGGTGAGGGTGTGGTTTGTATCCTGGGATGCTCAACACCAGCAGCATCTCAAGTCAAACCCTCTTGGGGATGGAGTTTTGCTGCTGCTGCATCTGGGGGGAGGAGAGGAGCCAAGGCCATGGCTTGCTGGGTGTGCTCAGAAGCTTTGGGGTTGTTGTTTGCTCTGAAACCAGAGCCTTGCTCCTCTCCTGCTGGGGTGACAAGGACAGCAGAAACACCACTGGCACCCTGGGGCTGAGATGTAACTCTGCCCTGGGCCCAAAGGAATGTTCTCCTGATGGTTCCATCATTGTCCAGGATGGAACAGGCAAGTCCTGGCCAGCAAGCTGATTTTTAATCAGCTGAGGGCTGATTTTTATTGTTTGTGCAGACAGCAGGTTCAAGTTTATTGCAGGGCCTTGTTCTTCCCCTCTTGGGTCATGCAGGGGACCCCTGGATGCTGTTTTTCCAGGGGGGTTTTGTCCCTTTTAGGAGGACTTGGAAGGCAATCGACTGATTCCAGCTGGCACCAGCCAGGGATCCAATATCCCCACCCCAGGACTATTTTCATTGGGTTAATTATTGTTGCTCCTCATGGATCCCCACAGACCCATCAAGCCCCATTGTAATCTGGAGGATCCCTGGAGGATGTGAAAATGAATAGCAGTGCCTCTGCCTCAGGAGCAGCACCAGGCAAAAGCCAGAAATGCCTTTTTTTTTTTTTTTTTTGGCTGGAAGGCTGATTTCTCTGGAAAACAGAGCTGCAGAATTACCAGCTCTTGGGGAAATAGGAATCCTGGAAGAAAAAGTTCAGAAATCCTCTTTTTTGATTATTTAATAAACTGGCTGCTTGTTGAGCTCCTCTAAGAGGCATCACCCTTTCTCTTTATTTTAATTTACTTTCAGTATTGCATTAAAAACTTAAAAAAACCCCCAAAACCCACACAAAACAGCCACAAACCAGCTGCCACTCTAATTAACAGCCTTTTTTACCATCTCATGCCAAACATCAAGCAATTCCCTCCCAGCAGCAAGGCACACCTCAGACAAGCAGATAAGATGTTTCATTAGAGCAAGAGCTGCTTTTAATATTGTGGAAAACTGATCACAGGCTCAAATAAAACCAGAAAAAAATATGGAGCCAGACTGGCAGGCAGGAGAAATCTTAGATGAAGTCAGCACCCAGCCATTTTCCCAGCCCATTAGGTGCATTTTTTTAAATCTCTATTTTTTATTTTTCTTTTTTCCAGGCAAATCAAGTTGATTTCCAAGAGAACATTTTAGTCTTACCAAAAGTTCCCTTTCCTGAGCAGCTGCAGTCCTGATAAACCTGCAGCCAACTGGGAAATTCTGTTTGCAGTGGGGAAGATGCATCTCCCAGGAGATGAACATCACAATCTTTTTTTTTTTTTGCCCATTTTATGGACAAAGAAACAAACCAGGGGTGACTTGGTCCAATTTTTCACCCGTTTTCAGCTCATAGGAGCTGCAGTTCCTGGCTATGGAGCTTCCTTTATACTCAGAGAGGACAACCTGCTCCACAAAAAAAATAATTCCAGTTTAATTTAATCCAAGTCAGGGATTAAAAGAAGAGGAATTGATATAAAATTGATATACAGCATCTCCTGTGGGCAGGCAAAGGAATGGAGGCTCCAAGGGTATCCCTGAGTGAGGCCCCTCAGGTGACAAGCAGGACCCCATCCTTCCAGGGACAAAAAGGGGGAAAATGTCTAAAAAAAGACCATAAGGGAGATTTGAAACAGGAATTTAAGTGTGTGTTTTGCTAAGGGAGATTTGAAACAGGAATTTAAGTGTGTGTTTGCTAAGGTGGATCTGGATTTCTGCTCTGGACTTGAACCTCAAGGTTCTGCAAGTTGGGAGAGGGAGGTTGGATCTTTGGCATGGATCAGAAACCTTCCCAAACCTGACAATCTTTTTGGTTTAGCACCCTGATTTCCTGGCTGCTTTGTTTTATTTTTTTTTTTAACAAGTTGAGAAAATATGTGAGAACATTTTGGAGGGATTTCTGATCTACTCCAACCTGTGATGGGTCCCACCTGCTCACACAGGGGGTGTGGGCAGCAAGAGTCAGAGGGGTTTTGGCACCACAGATGGAGTGGGGAAAAAAAAAAACAAACCCAAAAAAAGCTCAGATGAAGCAGCACAGCCACGTTTTACTTGGCTGGAAGTGGTGGGAGAAGTGATGGGAAGCTGGAGGAGGTGAGGAGTTTTCCTACCTCCCTGGAGTGGGTTTTTTGGTTGTTTTTTTTGCCATCTCCTCCAGGTCTGGAAGCTGCAGGCAGGTTTGCTGGAGGATGCTGGTGGCTGGGATGCAGATGCTCAAACTGGAGGGTTCAGTGCCCTCTCTGCTCCATCACCAATGGCTTTAAGTCCTCATGCAGCCACCAGAATCATCCTCATCCCTGCCCAGACCTCTCCCACCACGGACTTGGGGTGCATTTGGGCATAAATAGAGGGCAGTTGTGCACTGTTAGCAGGAGTGAAACCACCTCTCTTTATATTGTTTGAGTAACAAACAGAGGAAATCTCTGTAATCTCTCTTCCCTGCCACTCCTAGGGAGCTATCTCATTGCCTTTCCTGTGAAGCCCTCTGCTGTGCTTCTGCCTGTGGGAACTGCTACCCACAGGGATTATTTCATCAATTTTTCTCAGGGGTTTTTGCAGGGTTCCAGTTTTGCCCCATCTGTCTTTCACGGCAGGATGAATTAAAAAAAAAAAAAAAAAAAGCAGAAACAACAAACCAACAATAAATTTCTCTCCAGTTTCTATTTTGTTTTGTGAGTTGGGATGATCTGGCAGCTCCTCTCCTGCAGAAATTCATCTTTTTCAACATTCTGTCTTCTTGCTGCCCCTTCACCAGCTCTTCCTCCAGAGCACATCCTCTGTGGATCACACCCAGTGCTAGGAAAAAAAAACCCCAAACAAACAGAAAGAACCTGGACCCAAAACTCTAGAGTCTGGTTCTGCCAAACCTTCACTGCTGGTGCCTTTTTTGGGTGCTGAGTTCTGGTTTCTTGGTCTGCACAAACCCAAACCCTCATGGGGCAGAGGAAAAGCTCTTGGTGTGGTGACCCAAGTGCAGGACCCAACACTTGGGTCTTGTTGAACCTCACACACTTGGCCCATGGATCCAGATCCTTCTGTAGAGCATCCCTACCCTCAGGCAGCTCAACTCCTGCCTAAGTTGGTGTCATCTGCCAGGCTGGGGAAGAATTCCTAAATTTCTCAGAGCACTGGATTTTTTTTCCATTGGCATTTCTCCAGGCAGAGGTGTTTGTGAGGGTCCCCAGGACAGAGGAACTTTCCCAAATCTCTGCTCTTTTTGTACTGCAGAATTTTTCAAGCACAGTTGGAGGTGTGTTTTGCCACCTCAGGTGGGAAGGCTGCAGAATTAATATTTTTCTGTTTCCTTGGATGTTTCCCTTTGGGACTGGCTTGGCATTTCATTAAGGAAGCCCACTCACCTGCCTCATTTGTGTGCTGCAAGATAAGGGAATGAGTTTGGCTGCTTGTCAGTTAATTAACAGACTGCTGATGAATTTTGGGCCACGATCTGCAGGTGTTGGTGCTCTCCTGGGCACCTTCTGTCAATGGGAGGTTGAGGACACAGAGTTTCTGCAACATCCCTGCTACAGAGCAACTCCCTGTGACCCCCTCAATAAGGGCAAACCCTGTTGCTATGCCCAGATTTCACAAATCAAGGGATATTTCTGAAGAAAAGAAAGAAAATCCAGGGATGCCCCACAGGCTTGCACATCCCCCAGAGCTGTCATTATTTTCTTGCAAGAAAATGGCATTTTTCATTTTCTTCTATTTTTTTTTTTTTTAATTTTATTTCTGTGAAGAACTGATTGAAAATTCCAGCAAGTGGAACTTGGTCTTCCAAAGCATCTGTGTAGTGGTCTTCCAGGTTCCTACAGACAGGAGGTGTGGAATTCCTCCAATGTGTTCCTGTGGCAGCCTGAGAAGGTGTGTGGCACAAAGAGAGTGAAACAAGATTCTTCAATAAAAATTCTGCTGTCCTCCAAGGCAGAAGATCTCAGAAAAGCCACTGGAATGCCAAGTGATGCCCAAAATGTGTCCATTTCCACCCCCTCAGCTGTGGTGTTGGACATCCAGGAAAGCACCAGGTGAGCCATGCTTGGATGGTGGGAATTCTGCCTGGGGGAGCAGTGACTGACAAGGATTTTGGGGGTTGATCTGTGTGCCCAATGTGATGCTATAGCCAAAAAAAAAAAAAAAAAAAAAAAAATTTCTGGCAAGGCTTTGTTAGTGGGGCAGCTCAGGCAGGGAGGTGGGATCAGGTTGGTGACCTGGGGCTGCTTTGGTCATTCCCACTTCAAGGAGTGGAGATCTGAAAAATGCAGTTTTGGAGCTACATCATCATTTTGTCTCCAAGGGTCCTTCTGACCTGCAAACCAAAAACCATTCCCAAAGGCTGGAGGAGTCTGTGCTGAGTGAGGGACAGCAGGTGAGAGGAGAGGGGAAAGGAGGAGGTCAGGGAAAGGGGGGGATGAATTCCCTCCCAGTGGCCTGAATCCTCTTTGGGTGTGGGTTCTGATGAAAAACCTCCACAATTTTCCAAAGCAACCTCTTGCTTTATTCTCCTCCCTGCCTCAGCTGCTGCAAAATGCAAAATATCCACCAGGCAAAGGATGCTCTGCCTTCCCTGAGCCTTCTCCTGCCCTCACCAAGCTGAAAATTGAATTTCCTCCTAAAGCTGATGATTTACAATTGGTTTTGTCCCTGAGGCCTCTCAGTGCCACCATCCCAGGGGCTGTGCTCGTTGCCTGAACACAATCCCAGGACTGCTCTCTGGCTTTGGCATGGATGCCATAACCTCTGGAGCAAATCCCAAGCAGATCTGTGCTTTCATTTCTCCTGCCTGAGCCATCTGGACAGGGACAGGGCTATTCTGTTAGATTTAGATTGGATGTTCGGAAAAAAAAAAAATTTTATCATGAGGGTGGTGGAAAAATGGCCCAGGCTGGTCAGGGAGGTGGTTGAGACCTCATCCCTGGAGATATCCAAGGTGAAGCTTGAGCTATCTGGCTGAGATACCTCAACTGGATGACTTTAGAGGTCCCTTCCAACCCAAATTATTCCCTGATTCTATGATGCTGTGAGACAGGAGCATCAGAGAGGCAGTGCTGGGTCCAACAGGACCTCCAGTTCCCCTCCTGCCTTGTGTCTCACCATGGCCAGAACAAAATCCCAGAGAAGTGTGGAAGAGCAAAGCTGCTTCCTGATCCTCCCAGCCCTCAGGGCTGTTGTCTCAGACACTTCCTGAGCTGGAAGTGGCCTCTGTGCACTGGACAATTTTCACTTCATTTCTCCTCTGTTAATTTCTCTGTCCTCCCTGGGAGTCCAGAGAAGCTGTCAGCATCTGCATCATCCTGTGCCAAGGAGATGGACTCCATCCTCCATCTCTGGAGGCCACTCTCAAACGTTTAAGTCCCTGCCAGACTTCTCTGAAACTTCCAAAGGCATCCCAGGAGCATCCCAGGAATGACAGGGCTGTTTCAAGCCAGTTTTGTAGGATAGACCAGGTAATGTAGACAGAAAGTATTTTCATCACCCAAATAGCCTTCAAGGCCACTCTTTTCCCATGTCCATATCTCCCTGGGGTATCAGTTGGGTGGGGAAAAGCTGTGCTAGGTTTTTTTTGGAGTCAAAAATTCCAAGAAAATGCAGGGCCTCCACTTTCAGAGTTGGTACAACACCAGTGTTGTGTTGCTAAACAGCACTGCAAACATCTTCATAGGACATCAGCATCTTTGAGTTGGAAGGAACCTTTGAAGGTTTTTCTTCTGCTTTTGTGTTATGGAAAGTAGATCCCATCCTCCTGTAGCAGAATCCTTTGGTTCTCCAGACCATTTTGTATTTATGGAGGCTCCCAAACCCCAGTTATGCAATATTTCCCATTCTTTCTGGCCAGGAAGCAACCAATTAAAATATGAAGTTACCAAAATATGAAGTTTCTTCCTCACCAGCCTCTAGGTAGTTTAGATGTCAAGATTGGGTTTGTGAAAGAAAGAAAAAAAAGAAATATTTTCTTGTTAGGAAATGTTACTCTTTAGGCTGATGTTCTTAAAATGTTCTTGGTGTTTGGAGGTTTTGATGCTGGGTTTTTTTTTTGGGGGTGTTTTGGTTGTTTTTTTTTTTTTAGGGGTGGGAGGTTACTCAAGTGCTCAAATGTGTGGAAAGGGAAGAGCTTGAGGATTGGTTTGCCATGACAAACACATTGTTTTCAGAGTAAATTTAAGCAGGCAGAGAGGAGGACTTGAGCTGGGGAATGTTTGCTGGAGCAGATGAACGTGCTCTTGGAAAGAGCTTGTTGGGAAAAAGCTGGGTTTAATTGTAGCTTCTTAAAATCCCTGAATGCCATGTAAAGAAAAGAGCTCTACAAAAAAAAAAACAAAAACAAACCATCTCTTCTAGGGCAGGATTGGAAAGGAATGTTGAGCTTAGAAACAAGCTGGAGCTCTTTGGACTGGGTTTCAGGAAACTGGACTCAAAAAGGGGAAGGGAATCAAATGAAACCAAAGTCATTTCTCCAATTTGCCCCACAAGGAGACCAAGAGGCCCCTGCCAGGAGGTCACAGCAGCTGCAGGGGTGGAAAGCAGAATATTTCAGTGTTGCAGTGAAATGAAGCTCAGCTGGATCCCACGATGTGTTGAGGCAAGAGAAAACCTGGCCTGGGCTGTGATGGAGACCAATAGCAAAATTCTCAATTCTCCAAGCTGTGGGTTCAGAGCTTCTCCCTTTGCCAACCTAAGGGAAAACCCAGGGAAAAAAAGTCAAGAGTCTCTGAAATGTCTCTAGGTCTTCAGGGAGTAACTTTTCATCACAAATATTTATGTGTAAATGAGTGACAGTGATGTCTGTAGTGACCTCCTGGCTCTCTGCAACCCCCTGAGAGGAGGTTGGAGCCAGGGGGTTCAGGCTCTGCTCCCCAGGAACAAGGGATGGGACAAGAGGAAATGTCCTCAAGTTGTGCCAGGGGAGGTTTAGGTTGGATTTTAGGAGTAATTTCTCCCTGGAAAGGGTTGTCAGGGCCTGGCCCAGGGAGTCCTCATCGTCCCTGGAGGGATTCCAAATCCCTGGAGATGTGGTGCTGAGGGCCATGGGACAGTGGTGGCCTTGGCAGTGCTGGGGGAAGGGTTGGACTTGATCTTCAAGGTCTTTTCCAATCAAAACAATTCCATGAATCTCTGTTTTCATCCCTACATGGGTGGACATTGACTTTCCTGACCTCCTAAGTTAGGAGACCACCAAACCCATCAAATCCTAAGTTTGCACCTTGGTGAATAAATCCAGGAGAGAGCCAGCTGCTCCAGGGGCCAAGGCTCATCACAGATTGCCTTCCTCCAGCTCAGTGGAAGGCTCAGGAGCTACCAAGTCCCCCATTCCAGTTTCTATGAGCTCTCTGATGAGCACAGCCTGTGAAATCTCAGCTGGTGAGATCATCCCCTTCCCTAAGGTTAGGATGGAACAACATTTCACCACTGGTGGCAACCTCAAAGCAGAGCAAATCCACTGAAGCCATAATTATGTCTTCATTGTCCCAGGGCCAAGCCACATGCAGGCTGGCAAGGTGCCTGCCATTCTGCAGGGATGATTGCAGGGATCCTACATCAGCCTTTGTGGGCTGGGGTTGGTGGTGCTGCAGTCATTCAGGGAGGGGGCATCTCCCTTTGGATCCCTCCCTTGGCACAGCTCTGAGGGCCATGTGGATGGAGAGCCCATAAAGAAGGGACTTTGTTGCCTTTCTCCCAAGCTGCTGCCTCCTGGCCACCACATGGGGTGATGGAAAAGGGCTTTGTGTTGCTTGTCAGCAAGAAGGCTCCATCTGGGACTGAAAAGGGCACGGATGAGTTGGGTGCCCAGTGGAGATGAAGGGGGGAGTGTGAAGGTGGTTGCTGTTTGGGCTGGTGAAGAAGGGGGGGGTGGGGTTTGACTGTGGAAAAAAAAAAAAAAAAATTAGTTTTGGAAGCAAAGCAGCCCAGTGAGGAAGGGAGATGGATTTGGTGAGGAGAAAGTCATCCTGGTGGCAGGATTAAGGTGATAATGGGTGGCAGGCATGATGGCAATGGCAGTGAGATGGGTGTTGAGCAGCTGATTGGGATGTTTAAGGAGCAAAGGCTCAGGTTTGTAGTGAGGCAGATGCAATACGTGTGCTCAAGAGGGACTCTGATGGAGATGGTTGGAGAGGGAGAGGGGGGGTCAGGCTCTGCTCCCAAGGAACAAGGGATGGGACAAGAGGAAATGTCCTCAAGTTGTGCTAGGGGAGGTTTAGGTTGGACTTTAGGAGTAATTTCTCCCTGGAAAGGGTTGTCAGGGCTTGTCCCAGGCTGCCCAGGGAGTCCCCATCATCCCTGGAGGGATTTCAGAGCCCTGGAGATGTGGTGCTGAGGGCCATGGGGCAGTGGTGGCCTTGGCAGTGCTGGGGGAATGGTTGGACTTAATGATTTTTAAGGGCTTTTCCAACCCCAAAATTCTATGATTCTATGAATAAACAAATCAGATCCCAAGTGAATGTGGAGTCAGGCTAAGAACAGCATTTCAGCCTCATCCACAGACACCAAGGGAAGGAGAACACCACAGAAACCACACCAGAGATCTGGAGTGGGCAAGGTTTCAGTTAATACTCAGACACCACCAGTCCTTTTGTACCAAATGTGGGTTTTTTCCCATAGAACAAGGTGTCCTGCCCTCCTGAACAGAAACTGAGTTGTCCCTGAGGGGCAGCAATGAGCCATGAAAGTCCCCAAGCTTCTCAGGGCATCCTGGCCATGTTTTGATTCTGTGTCACAAGGCAGGGCCTTTTCCAGAGGAGTTTTTAAGGGAGATCTTGGTGTGTGAGGGTGGGATTGGATGCAGGGCACCATCACCTTCCAGTGGGGTTTGTTAGGGGAAGGACCTGAGGTGTCCCTGGAAAACACCTGGGACATGGCTGGGACATAGATATCCAGAAAAATAGGAAAAACCCATCATGGGAAGATGATGAAGATATTAAGAGTGCTTGGGATGAAGAGGTAATGGGAGGTTTTTTGGATCAAAACCTGTCTCTGGGCCAATGGTAAATTATATTTAGATAATAAAAGGCTCTGCAGAAGTTTCCTCTTGCAAACTTGCTGGAACCATCCCACAGTGTCTCAGCCCAGGGGACATTTCTGCCTCCTTCAGCAAGACTGTCACCATTTCCATGTGTACTCAAAGTCCTGGTGCCCACCTCAAGTGATGACAAGAGCCATGGAAAGCAGCAGATTATTTGACACAATTGAAAAGTGGCAGAAATAAATCAAATGAAAAGATATTTAAGCATTGGAGGATCTTGTTTCAGAACATACCTGAGCTCTGAAGAACTCCTAAAAACATCATGAGTAAAACACCTGCTGGAAAACACTGAAAATGCCCCAGTTTGAAGCAAAACCCAGGGAGAGGTTTTCTGCAGAAGGCATCCAGGTCCTCCTGGAAGCCTCTCCATCCCATCCAAGGGGAAAGGAATGGATGAAATGGTCTCCAAGCAATCCTGTGTCACCTGGCCAGCAGACAAACACCTCCCCTCCTCCCCAGCTCTGCCTCTCCTGGCCTGATGGGGAGATTTCTCTGCTTTCTGCAACCCAACTGCATGTTCCCACGTGAAGTGCAGAGTATTTCTGAGGGTCTTGGCTCTTCCACATTCAGGGAAAAGATAAATTAGCATCCTGAGTTGCCATGGGAAATAACACAGCAGCACCCCTGCTTAATGCCACTCTGCAAATAACTTCAGTATTGAATTACTGTCATTTTGCTTTGGAGTCTGGAAAGTGGATCCTGCAACCCAGAGAACAGCAGCTGATGGAAGTGATTTTGGCAGCAGCTTCTTAAGCATCCCCTCACCCAGCCAGGCACAAACCAGAAAAATAAGAAACCTTATAGTTTGATTTGTTTTTTTATTTTTGGGGGCTTTTTTGTTTGTTTGTTTGCTGTTCTTTGGGTTGGGTTTTTTTGGGGGGGTTTTGTTTTTTTTTTTAGTATCTTGAAATAGACATTGGGTGGTAGCTGTGCTGCCACTGCTCTTCCTGGGGATGTGGGTTTGCTGGTGAGTGATGGCAGGAATCCATCTCCCATTTGTCACTGCCAATCCATACACATCTGCCTTATTTATTAAGTATTGACAGAGGGTTTAGAGCAGCACATGGTGGAGGAGAAGCCCTGGTTCTCAGCTCAGTGGTTTGAAAAGCCCTTTGGAGCAACAGTGCTGCAGGGGAAGTGTTGGATGTGGTGAGCAGCTTTGGGAAAAACAAATCCTTCCAGGACCCCCTTCCCTTTTCTGATGTTTTCTCCTTGACTTTTCCTCCATTCCCCTCTCCCAGCAGCATCTGTGCTGACTGAAGAGCATCACTGATCCTCTCTGAGCAGGGCAGGACACAACTCCAGAACCTTCAGAAGATTTTGCTCAGCTCCCCAGCAGCCTGGAGTGGGGGGTTCTGGATGATGCAGATGTGCACTGGAGAGCAACATGGGGAAAAAAAAAAATTAAAAAAATACAGAAACTCTTCAGAAAATCTGCCAGCTCTCCACTGTGCTTCCTCTGACTGCGTGGTTTGGGGTAGTGAGGAGTTACCAGCTCCTGATTTAATTTGGAACACAAACAGTGTCTGGTCCCATTGCTGAAATCAGCATCTCCCAACAGGAGAAAGGAGGAGCAGGGGTTGGCTTTTTGTCTCCTGCCTTTGAGGCTCTGAGAAGGAGGGGAGCAAGGGATGCAGAACAGGTGTCTCTGATTTTTTTGTCCTTTTTTTAAAACAAAGAGACAAGAAAAATATAAAAAATAATAAAAAAAACCCACCAAAAAAAAAAAAAAAAAAACACCAACCAAAAAAAAAGCTCAGAAGCAACTGAATGATTTATTAACGAAATAAAAGTTGGGCACAGAGCAAAAAAGAAAAAAAAAAACAACCAACCAACCAAAAAGAAAGCCCCCCTCCAAGCTGGTTCCTCTCCTGTATCCTGGTGTTGATAAAAAATGACAGATCCTTCCCCTTGACAAAAAAACCCCAGTGCTGTGCCTCAGAACAACGTGTTGGAACAGCAGTTTCTCTGTGAGATTTCTCATTTATTCACAGGTTCAGAACACACCATGTGCTTCAGCCACCAGGCAGGCTTGTCCTGTCAGGCTTTTGTTCCTCCCTGGGGTTTTTGGTGGCTGTGGAAGTGGGAACTCAAGATTAGGAGATATTCTTCTGCCCAGCTCCAAATAGTCCCCCATTTTTTCCTGCAGGAAACTTCCTTTAAAAGAGCATCACCACAAATCATGGACAACAACATTCTTCAGGACTTTAGAGATGATTTGAGACAGGTTGGAGATGAGGACCTCGGTGTTGGCTGGAGTGTTGTATGGAGACCTGATCTCTAAAACTTGGACAGCAACAAGAGGGTGAATTTTTACTGAAGTTTTTTGCTGAATTCCCTTGCCCTGGGAAGGGCTCAACACTCCTAAAAGCAGCTGGGCTTGCTTGGCATGGGATTGGTCTTCTAATGAGTCAAGCCTTGGTCTCCAGAGATGGCTGAGATGGATTCTCCATGTTTCCAGGAGCTTTTTCTATGATGTGAGTGTCCAGAATTTAAAAGCACCAGAACTGGTAAGTGGCCTCTTCCCCTCTGCTGGATGCTCTGAGCAAACTGGTCCAGTGCAAGGTGTCCCAGTCCAGGGGGGTTGGACCAGACGACCTTTAAATGCCCCTTCCAACCCAAACTACTCTATGATTCCCTCATTCCTCTTCTTTCAGAGCACCAGGGACTGTTCTCTGGCTCCAAGATGATTTCTCAAGCTACCAAAACCTTTTTCTCCTTCTCCTGGGGCACTTGTCCCGTTGCTCCCCATTGCTTCAAAGCCATCCCTGCAAGACTGGATGTGTCAACAAGAGGATGCTGTCAGAGCTGCTGGGAGCAGCCCAACAACCCCCAGTTCCAGGGGACATTTGCTGCTGCTGGGCTGGTTTTTAGGGCAGGTTTTCATTATGTGGAAAGTGTGTATCCAAGCTGTCCTGCAGGGTGGCGTGGTGCCTGGATTTACAGTGCTGGCAGCTTTCAATAGCAATCTAGTTTTAATGAAAGCAAGCTGGAATGTGGTGCCTGAACCTTTGATTTAAGGGGGATTTCTAAAGGGAAGATTTATGCAAAATTGCTTGATTGGAAATTAATTATTGCAACAGTCAAGCCCGGCTCGAATCATCTCGCAGGGGTGGCTGCGGGAGGCAGATAATTCATGGCAAGAGAGGAGACATTGATTTGAATTCCTTACGTTTCCATTTGGAAGGTTTCCTAGCTCTGAAGGGAGCAGGAAAGGCATGGCAAGGAAAGAAAAGGGTGAGGGGGACTGGCAGTGGGTTGGGGACTTCCCCAAAGCCCCCCCAAGAGAGGCACCATGCCTGAGTGATGGCAAAGGTGGTTCCAGCAGGGGGGCAAAATGATCCTGTAAAGTCCAAGGGATGCTTGGAGCCCCTGCTGAGAGAGGGAAAACACGTGTCAGGCTTGGTGAGTGAGGGGTTTGGATCTGCAAGTGGGAGGTTTGGGTTTTTTTTTTCACTGCTTCCTCTTATTTTTGCTGCAAGGAACCCTGAGCAGGTTTGCTCCTGAAGTGGAGGGGTGCTGTGGGCATGGGGAGGCTCTGTGGGTCTCTGGTCCTGCTGGGCTTTCCCAGCTCCTCTGCCATTCCCCAGGGGGATAACCACATTTTGGGAATGGGAGAGGACCTGAGCCAGCTCCAGGGCTCGACAAGTGATGGGGATATGAAATGTTTAGAGTCAGACCAAGCATCCCAGCTTGGTCTGAGCCATGAAAGCTGATCAGGGACATGAAGGGGATCAGATGGTCAGAGGGATGGAGCCTCTGTCTCCTATGGAGCCAGGCTGAGAGCTGGGGGTGTTCAGCCTGGAGAAAAGAAGGCTCCAGGGAGACCTTAGAGCACCTTCCAGTGCCTGAAGGGGCTGCAGGAAAGCTGGGGAGGGACTTGGGACAAGGGCCTGGAGAGATGGGATGAGGGGGAAGGGTTTCCAGCTGAAGAAGAAGGGATTTAGGTAAGATCTTAGGAAGAAATTCTTTGGGGTGAGGGTGCTGAGCCCCTGGTTGCCCCCAGAAGCTGTGGCTGCCCCATCCTTGGCAGTGCTGAAGGTTGGATGGGGCTTGGAGCACCCTGGGCTGGTGGGAGGTGTCCCTGCTTGGGTTTCTATGATCACTTTTTTTCTCTCCAGTTCTTAATAGGAACCCAGCAGACTGCTGTGCCCTCAGAGGGGAATTTTTAGCCCCCCCATTCCACCCTGGGCTTTCAATTATTTCTGGCAGGACTGAGACTCCTCCATCCCTTCACTGCACACTGGGTTACTGCCCCTCTCCTATCTCCTCACCACAACTGGGGACCCCCAGCACTCCTTGGGTTGTTTAGAACAACTCTGAGACAGGTTCGAGTGCCACTGAGCATCTTCAGGAAGCTTAAAGGACTTGTTCCCTCAAGCCCTGACCAGGATAACCTCTGGTTTGGATTTTTGCTGAGGGTCCAAATCTGCCTCTGTTCACCCGGCCTGAATTTGGGCATCGTCAGGGCTGACCCCGAGGCAGGAGAGGGAGGTGGCAGGGAGGAGAAGGAATCAGGTTGGGAAACCCAGCCATGCCTTGGCAAGGTGCCTGCCCTTGGTCTGTCTCACAGTTGGGAGTGATTAAGGGGATGAAATTCTCCTCCTTCCCCCGCCGTGTCCCGCTGGGCTGGATGGCTTGGAGGAGACTGTGGTCTGGGTTTCTCTTCTTCTCTCAGCTGAAATGCTGAGGAAGAGGGAGGCTCTGGTTTGATTCCTTCTGCTCTTTTCAGCAGCATCTTCACCTCCTCAGCTTCTCTGCTGGTTGCTGAGCTCCAAGTTCAGTTTCTCTCCCTTTGTCACCTGGCTGCACTTTATGAAACGGTCCCGGGATAGGAAGGATGCTCCAAATAAGGATGCTCCAAATCTCTGGAGTACTGAAGGCTCCATCCCTTTTGAAGCTGGCTAGTTTTTCCAGCTTTTTCCAGTTAGCTGTTGATCACTGTGACATCCCTTCTCCCCTGAAAAAAGCACTTTCAGGAATCTCTCTGCTCCTTTCCTCAGCCAGAGGGAAGGAAGCAGGACACGTACTTCCCCAGCTCAAAAATTAAGCTTGACCTGGAAATGACACCTTGAGGATGGGTGTTGTGGTTCCTCCTCTTTGCCCACAGTTTCCAAGAGCTTTATGATCCTCCTGGCCAGGCTCAAGCCCCTGCCACCTTCTTGAGGGATTTTTCCCAGGAAGAGCTGCTGGGTTTGACCCCATCTTGCTAAAAAGGGTTGGTAACCCAAGGAGGTCCAGCTCCAGCCTAGTGCAGTGTTGTTAACACATGAAAAAGGATCTGTTGGGGAAAAAAAAAAAAAAAAGACATAAAAATGGTCATTTCTCCTTGATAAAATATGACTTTGCCCACTCTCTGCCAGTGGGCAAGAGGTAAAACATAGCAAGGTGGCAATGATGCCTCCACAGATACTCCCCCAACCTTTGATTTGTTCTTTATTTTTAAGGTAATTTTAATGCAGTGCATTTGCATGTAGTGCAATTTTTGAACGCAATGCATTTTTTTTCTGCCCTGAATTTCCCCCATCACCTTTTGAACCCCAGAGGTGTTCAGTGGGAGGCTCAAACACCCCTTTCCCAGGGGGCCCCTGGGTCTCTCAGCCCAAACTTTGCCCGTGGCAAAGACGAGATGCTGAGGTCTGATCCACCCTGGTGCTGAGCAGCCTCCAGACTTTTCTGGCAGATAATGTGGGATTTAAGCAGTGCTGGGCTCTCCAGTTTCTTAGAATTGACAAGTGGCTTTGAAACACATCAGGGGGCAAGCAGATGGAGCACACCATGGAGCACACAGTGCATTTCCTAAGGAGGGATGGATAAAAATAAAGAATGGGAATAGTAACAATGAGGAGCAGACAAGTATCTTGTTTTCCTGCCCTAGGATGCTGTGTGTCCAACGAATAACAGAACATTAAATCTGCTTCAAGAGGGAGGCTGACAGCATCCTTTTAAGCTAATTAAAGTAATTTTGAGTAGCTTTTTCTTGCTTGAAATGAGGCAGGGTGATTTTCCTGATATTTAGGTCACTCTCAGTGCACATGCTGGATTTAGCAATGCAGGCTTTTTGACTAATGTGGCTGGCTTTGCCTGCATTTGTGAATATCTACAGATTTTTTTCTTTTTTCTTTTTTTTTTTTCTTTGTGGATAAATTTATCCCTGAAGGAAAGATGAAGCACTGAGGATTGCTGCTGGCTGTTCTAGGCAGTGAATTCCCTCCCTCCTTGGAGCTTGAGGAAAGAAAGGATGGCCTATATTTTCCATGGGAGATGCTGACTAGTTTGACACAGAGATTGTGTTTTTTTCCCTTTTGTTGTTCCCCATGCTCTAATTAGTTCAGCATTAATGGGAATTAAGTGCCCTATTTAGCTGGAGTAGGTGCCCATGCTAATGGTAGCAGCACAGGCATCAGTGTTTGGGAGTTCTGAGCATGGGGTTTAGGAAGGAGAAGGCACCTTGGGGTGATTCTTTCCTTCTTGGGGAATTATTTTCTTCTGTGAGTGGATTTCTGCACCAGCTTTCATGGGGCTTTGGCTTCTTATTCAAGGAGCAGCACTGGTTCTGGCAGATGGAAAGGTTCTGGAAGAGGATGGGGGGTTCAGCAGGTTCCTGCCACTTGGTTTTCCATTCAAGTTTTGGGGAGAAGTGGGAGGAATGCCTCTGGGGGAGGTTGTAACAAGGATGGAAAGCAAGCAGCCCCTGGTCTGATGTGAAAAAAAAAAAGCACTTGCTACACCTGAGGAATTCACAGGTAGCACCAAATGAGGGGTCAGGGAAAAAAGGACATCAAAACTTGGTCATCTTATGGTCCATCTAGCAGAGTGCCCTTTCCCTGGGTGGCAGGATGGGGAAAAATAGATAAATGGTGGATAAAGATGATAAGGAGAGATGCCCATTCCCAAGCTTGCAGCATTCAGCTCAGGAAGGAGATCGAGGTCCTGGAGCAGGTCCAAAGGAGGCAACTGGGCTGGTGAAAGGACTGGAGCACAGATCCTATGAGGAGAGGCTGAGGGAGCTGGGGGTGTTGAGGCTGGAGAAGAGGAGGCTCAGGGGAGACCTCATCACTCTCTACAACTCCCTGAAAGGAGGTTGGAGCCAGGGGGGGGGTTGGGCTCTTTTCCCAGGCAACTCTCAGCAAGACAAGAGGGCACAAGAGGTCTCAAGTTGTGCCAGGGGAGGTTTAGGTTGGACATGAGAAAGAATTTCTTTCTGGAGAGGGTGATCAGACCTTGGAATGGGCTGCCCAGGGAAGGGGTGGATTCTCCATCCCTGGAGATATTTCCAAAGAGCCTGGATGTGGCACTCAGTGCCATGGGCTGGGAACCACGGGGGGAGTGGAGCAAGGGTTGGATTTGATGAGCTCTGAGGTCCCTTCCAACCCAGCCCATTCTAGGATTCTGTGATTCAACAGGGATCCTGGACCAAGGATGACAGCTGGGACATCACATTTCCTTGCCAGCATTGGATCTGTCCTCTGCCACCTTGGTGATTCCCCCCAGGAGCCCCCTGATCATTTTGACCTCCCTGGTATCCAAGACATTGAATTCCACCAGATCCCAGCCCACTTGAGATGCTAAGGACAGAAATTGGGTTTGGATTCCTACATTTCTTGCAGTGCTGGCAGGGAACCTGCTGGGATGCTCCTGTTTTATGTTTTTACTTAGATGTAAGTGAGGAAAAAAAATTGATTCCATGAGCTTAGGTGTGTGACAACTGGAACCAGCATTTAGTCCATGTGTACATCAGTTTACCCCCCAAAAAAGACAAAACAAGGGCATTAGTATCTTGCTCATGAATTAGTGTGACACTTCTTCCCCATGGAAAACTTGCTTTTGTCCCATTAAATAAAAAAAACCCCATAATTTCATTGAAAAAATCCCAAGTTTGGGGAATATCACTGAAAACTGTCCCTTTGAGGCCCTTCTGCACCATTCAGCTGCAAGGGCTCAGGGCTTGTCCCATCCCATGCCAGGTCCCCACAGGGTTCATGATGAATTTCTGTGGCTGTGATACACCAGGGAACCTTTTGTTCAGCTGAAGACCTTTCTGTGAGAAGGAAACCACTTTTTTTCCAGGAAAAGAAAAAAAAAAAGTTAGTTATTCCTTTTTTTCTTTTTCCTTTTTATTATTCATATAAGGGACAGTCCCTGTCCCAAATTTCTTACAATTTCTGTGCAGGACAAGAGACACTGAAGAGGTTTTCCAGGAAGGTTCCTGCCCACTGCTTCTGAGGCTTTCCTGGAGGATGTCACCAATCCTTTTATCCAATTTATGGGGCTTCTTTGGCCTGGAGAACACAAAGATCATCACAGTTCTTTGTATTTATGACTAAGAGAACCTCTCTCTCCTGCTGTCACCTTCTTCCCTTGGCTTCAAATCCCCTGGAGTTGCAGTCACCTCATTTCATCACCAAGGCAACCTCAGCCTTCACTTTTGGGGCTAAAGCTTCAGCTTTGCCTTTTGGCTCTGAAAGGCTTCATAAAACTGTCTCCAAATTGACTTTCACGGGAGGATCTGGTTTTTTTTTTCAGGGATAAACCTCTGGAGAAGGCAATTTTTTTCCACACCCAGAAGGGAAATCCTTAAATTATAGGAAAAGGACATTTTTTATTATTATTTTTTTTTTAACTCTCCCTTGGCCTGCTGAATTTCTCCCAGCTTTGATGACTCAGTGACACAGAAAGGGCCAGAGTGTGCCAGAGCCAGTGGAGAGCCTTACTCCACATCTTGCTTTTGCCATGAATCACTTCCAGCTGTTTGAAAGAAGGATGGGAGAAACACCACGCTTGATAAATTATGCAATTTTCCCACAGGGGAAGTTTCATCCTAATGGGCTGTTGGTAGTTTGTTTGTGCTCTGCCGTCAGGAAATTGATATCCTTTTTTTTTTTTTTTCCCCCAGACTGATCTAACAGAGCTGCAGATGCTCCAATGGCCAGACAAATGCCCATTTATTTCCATTTCTTTTCTTCTTTGCAAGCTTTCTGACCCCTGAGCTTGCACAACTCCTCTTTGTGATGAGTTCCACAGCTTCATTAAGCTTTGTAACAACAGATCTGAAATGGATGAGGTGCTCTGTTTGCTATTTAACTGAGATGGGTTGGGTTACTTTGGGGTGGTTTGTGTTTTGTTTTGTTTTTTTTTTTTCTAGATATGATGAAAACAGTGAAGTCAGGGATTCCCACACTGCTCTCTCAGGACCGGTCATCATTTTATGCCCTTTTTCATGTCACCCCTTCTCCCTCTCCACTCAGTGAGCTGTGAATCCCTCAAGGCAGGGGAAAAAACCTTTATTTTCTGCTCACACAATCATCCCAGACTGGTTTGGGTTGGAAGGGATTTTAAAGCTCACCCATTCCCTCCTGCCATGGGCAGGGACACCTCCCATAGCCCAGGATGCTCCAAGCCCCATCCAACCTTCAACACTGCCAGGGATGGGGCAGCCACAGCTTCTGGGGGCAACTGGGGGCTCAGCACCTTCACACAAAACAATTTCTTCCTAAAATCTCACCTAAATCTCCTCTTGTTCAGTTTAAAACAATTCCCTTTTGTTCTATCCCTCCAGGCCCTTGTCCCAAGTCCCTCCCCAGCTTTCCTGCAGCCCCTTCAGGCACTGGAAGATGCTCTAAGGTCTCCCTGGAGCCTTCTTTTCTCCAGGCTGAACACCCCCAACTCTCAGCCTGGCTCTAAAGGAGACAGAGGCTCCATCCCTCTGACCATCTGATCCCCTTCATGTCCCTGATCAGCTTTCATGGCTCAGACCAAGCTGGGATGCAGCCTGACTCTAAACATTTCATATCCCCATCACTTGTCGAGCCCTGGAGCTGGCTCAGGTCCTCTCCCATTCCCAAAATGTGGTTATCCCCCTGGGGAATGGCAGAGGAGCTGGGAAAGCCCAGCAGGACCAGAGACCCACAGAGCCTCCCCATGCCCACAGCACCCCTCCACTTCAGGAGCAAACCTGCTCAGGGTTCCTTGCAGCAAAAATAAGAGGAAGCAGTGAAAAAAAACCCCAAACCTCCCACTTGCAGATCCAAACCCCTCACTCCCCAAGCCTGACACGTGTTTTCCCTCTCTCAGCAGGGGCTCCAAGCATCCCTTGGACTTTACAGGATCATTTTGCCCCCCTGCTGGAACCACCTTTGCCATCACTCAGGCACGGTGCCTCTCTTGGGGGGGCTTTGGGGAACTGGAGGCTGGGAAGAGGTGGAGGAAACCTCTGATTCAGCAAAGGGCTCCAGGAGGTTTTGCAGGAGCAGCTTCAGGTGCATCGGGTTCAGCCACATTTGGAAGACCAAACCTTTTCCTTCCCCTTTAAAGAGGGATGAGAGAGAAGGAAGCTGCATTCAGACTTCATCATCCCATTTTATTTTGGCTTGTGGGCTGAATAGAGTCAAAACAAGATGAAGCAAGACACTGTGAAGTTAAAATAATTGTTTATTTATTTATTTTTCAAAATCCTAATAGTTGACGAGATTAAAAACAATTCCAGGAGAGACTTCAAACTTCCAGCTTGGAATTAATTTTGTTTTCTAGAGATTTTTAATTTTTTTTTTTTTTTTTGAGCAACAAATATCCCTCTTGCCCTGGAAACCCTGAGTAAAACCTCCAAATGTCCCCGTGGGCAGATAGGATGAATTACATTACAGTTAAGAAAATTTTGTGTGTCTCAGGGAACGTGGATTTATTTCTTGGCAGGGTTACAAATCCCCTCTGTAGCTCTGAACAAGCCATTTGGAAATAAATCTTACCACGGATTCAAACATCAGAGTCCTGATGTTCATTGCACCTTTTGGAGGTGTTCAGAGCCTGCAATGGGACTCAAGTCCCCAGAGAGAAGGGGACAGAGGCCAAGGAAAATGTCCAGTTGGGATCAGCAGATTTTGAGTTTTGGATGCTGGGAGAGATTGTTTGAGATTTTGGGGATTCTGTTGATTCCTGCAGGTATCACAACTTTCAAAAATTATGAATTCTTCTTTCCTCTACAGCTGGAGGATTTTCCCTGCATTAATGTCTGAGGAACATGGGTCCTACCTCTCCCAGGTGGTTTGCAGATGGAAGAGGAGGATGCACTCAGGATGGGATGCAGAAGCTGATGGAAATAGCAGGTAGGCTCTAAGTTCTACCACTTTTATTCATGGGGATGGCTTTTTCAGCCTGGAAGAACATTCCTGGGCAGAAAGATGCTCAGGGAAGTTGGGTAGCAAAGAAAAATCTGGTTGGACTTCCACAGGATGCCACAACCCAGCCTGGGTGCCTTGGCCAGGAGAACATCTCAGTCTTGGAGGCAGCAGATCTGCCAAGGCTGGAGATGTGAGCCCTGACTTTGCAGTCTTGGGAAGACCTTTGACTCAGGGTATATTTTTTCTGAAATCTTTAATGCAATCCAGAACTGCAAGACAGGTCCATGCTGCCCCATGCCTGGGGCTGGGCAATGCCAAGAGCTGCTGGGTGGGGGCTGCTCCCTCTTGCTGAAGGGCCATTTAATTTGAAATTTGCTGCTCTCTCAGGGCCTGGAGCCACCAATCTCTGGGGCATGGTGAGACCCAGCTGTTTACTGAGCTTTGCACATCCAGGGCATGACAAGGAACTTGGCTGGGTTGGCTTGAGGAGGCTGTTTTGAATCTTCTCTCTTTTTTGTGGGATTGCATCAAGGAGGAAGGGGGGGGGATTGAAAGAAGGGGGAGAAGTGAATGCAGAGTTGTCCTTTGATGCTGGCACTTGCTGGCATGGTGCTGCAGATGTGGATGGGGTGGCTCCTGCCTTGTAAATGTGCTGAGGGCATGGGCAGTGGGCAGGGTGACAGTCAAATAAATGGAATATTTCTCAGGAATGGGGTGGGGATGATCAACAAAACTTGTGCCTTATGCAACCGCCGGCGGCCCCTCCAACAGATTCAAAGCAGCTGCTGTTGGCTTTCCCTCTTTGCTTTCCTAAACTTTTGGTTGTTTGTCTCTTGGCTGGGGCCTGGGGGATGAGGTGGTGGGGGAGGGAAGAGGGGGAGGAGGACAGAGATGGGCAAATGAGGGGATGGTGCCCAAATCTGCCACCTTTGGGAGAAGAGAGCTGGGCAGCTTGGAGCTTGGAGCTGAGGTGGGCAAGAGGGTTCTTGGCATCCCAGGGAAGATGAATGAGTTTGGGAGGTCCATGGAGAACAGGGAGTGGTGGGGATGAGCCAAAACACCGAGTTTTTTTGGCAAGTCCTGGAAACACCAAGTGGAAAGATGCAAGGTGTTGCCATTGGGGTCACTCCTAGCAGCTGAAGGACAGGATGAGCAGGGGTGTAGCAAGGTCTTTGGTCACCTCCTCAAGCCAAGAGGAAGAGAAGGGTGATTGTTTTGTTTTGTTTTGTTTTGTTTTGTTTTGTTTTGTTTTGTTTTGTTTTGTTTTGTTTTGTTTTGTTTTAAGAAGGAGAAGTGGTCAGGACAGAGCTTGAGTGGGTGGTTGAGAGGGTAGGACTGGGTCTGGGGTGATGCCTCAGGCTATGGATGGGTGGGTGACCCTGCTGAGCTCCCCCTGATCTGCTCAGGGAGAAGTGAAGGGGAGGACAGGGTGGTGGGCATGGAGAGTTAGAAGATTTTGGTTTGAAGATGAGAGGAGCAAAAGATGGGATAAGGGAGGGAAGGGAAGGGAAGGGAAGGGAAGGGAAGGGAAGGAAAGGAAAGGAAAGGAAAGGAAAGGAAAGGAAAGGAAAGGAAAGGAAAGGAAAGGAAAGGAAAGGAAAGGAAAGGAAAGGAAAGGAAAGGAAAGGAAAGGAAAGGAAAGGAAAGGAAAGGAAAGGAAAGGAAAGGAAAGGAAAGGAAAGGAAAGGAAAGGAAAGGAAAGGAAAGGAAAGGAAAACAGAAAGGAAAAAGGGAAGGAAAAAGAAAAGGAGAAAGGAAAGGAAAAAGGAAAGGAAAGGAAAGGAAAAAGGAAAGGAAAGGAAAGGAAAGGAAAGGAAAGAAAAGAAAAGAAAAGAAAAGAAAAGAAAAGAAAAGAAAAGAAAAGAAAAGAAAAGAAAAGAAAAGAAAAGAGAAGAAAAGAAAGGAAAAATAGAAAGGAAAAAGGAAAGGAAAAAGAAAAGGAAAGGAAAGGAAAAAGAAAAGGAAAAATAAAAGGAAAAAAAAAAGAAAAGGAAAAAGAAAAGGAAAAATAAAAGGAAAAATAAAAGGAAAAAAAAAAGAAAAGGAAAAAGAAGAGAAAAGGAAAAAGGAAAGGAAAAGGAAAAAGAAAAGAAAAGAAAAGGAAAGGGGAGCAGGTGTCATGGGAAATTCTACAACTGAGCCCTTGAGTCTCCTCTTCCCTACAAGCAGGACATATCCCCAGTTTCAGACCCAGCAAGGATGCTTGGGGCAGCCTGCTTGAAACTCTGTAGGAAGAGAGACCCCCCTGCCCCAGCCATCCCACCTGCCTGTGGCTGTGCCACAGGTCCCACAGGGCAGCCTGGGATGTGTTTTCCATCCAAACCCAGAGCCAGAAACATCTCTAACACCCCCTGGGGCTCTGTGGCTTCAGAACCCAGCCATGAAGAGGCACAACTGGACACCTCTGATCCAAACCCTTCCCAACCCCAACACACTCCCTTTCAGCCACTTATTGCCACCTTTATTCAGCCCAAGTATCCCCAGCTTCTTTCTATTAAAATAATAAGATAAACCCCATGCTGATGCAAGGGTCAGCACGTCTTAAAATCCAGCAAGCATTCCACCAAAACCCCAGGAGCAATCAAATCATCAGTCAGACAGCAGCAGCCCAGCCAGATATCCACAAAAAAGCCTTTTCCATCATTCCAAGAAACCATCCCTCAGCTGTCTCCAGCAATCCTCTTGTGAATAGATGTCTTCTGCCACTTCCCCAGGTCATCCACAAAGGCAGGGGGTCTCAAACCCAGGGAGGAAAGGAAAAAACAAAGGAAAAAACTTACATTTAGAGTCCCAATGGAGGCAAAGAAATTGCCCTGCCAAGAAACCCTCTGTCTTCACCTGGGGTGGAATGAGCTCCAGGCCCTACCAATGATCCTTATGGAATGAGACAGAGAAAAAGTGGATTTTCTGAGTTCTTTTTGGCCTTGACCAATCTTTAAAGGTGAAATTGAGTGTTGTTTGGTGTGACAAGGGGGCTCAGAGTTCAGCCCACAACCAGTTTTGGAGATAAAGACTGCAAAGAGGTTTGAGCATTCAGTTTCTTTCCATTTATTCCAAGCCCAGCTGCCTCTTTGCAGTGAGGGGTTATGTGATATATCATTGCCATGTAAAACACCTTCCAGCACATCACCTCTCTGTTTTCCAAGCCTGGGTTTTATCTGCATGTTTTGTTTGCTCTCTGGGCTGGTAGCCACCTGTTTGAAAGGTCTCCTGGTTTTGCATATTCCTCTGAGCAACCAGCTCCTTGCTGAGCTTTGGGTTTCCAACCTCGCTGCCTCTTTCATCTTTGCTTGCTGAACAAAAAAAAAAAAAAAAAAACCAACAAAAAGCCAGGAGGAAATACCTGCACAGATGTGGTTTTGTTTTACTCTTTGAGCTTCTCTGGTGGAAAGGTCAAAAGGAGGAAGAACTTGCTCTCTATCCCGGGTTTCTCACCAGCCTGGTATTTGTTTTTCTATTAGAAAATCTTTGTGGGCAGAGCTGGTGTCTGCCAAGTGCTTGATGATGGAGAAGACAGAGAGCTGGTGCAGAGGTGGAAGGCTCAGTGTGTGCAGCAAATCATCATCCCTTTGGTCATGGACCCCCCCAGCCTTGGGGGGACCTGATGCCACTGGAATCCCAAACTGGTTTGGGTTGGAAGGGACTTTAAAGCTCATCCCATCCCAACCCCATGGGCAGGGACACCTCCCACCAGCCCAGGGTGCTCCAAGCCCCATCCAGCCTGGGCTTCAAAATTCCAGGGATGGGGCAGCCACAGCTTCTCTGGACAGCCAGGGGCTCAGCACCCTCAGAACAAAGAATTTCTCCCCAAGATCTCCTCTCCATCTCCCCTATGGGGAATCCCAGAGTCCCAGAATGGTTTGGATTGGAAAATGATCCAATTCCCACCCCCCTGCCATGGTCAGGGACACCTCCCACCAGCCCAGGATGCTCCAAGCCCCATCCAACCTTCAACACTGCCAGGGATGGGGCAGCCACAGCTTCTGGGGGCACCCTGGGGCTCAGCACCCTCCTGGTGAAGCTTTTTTTCATGTATTTTTCTTGTGGTTGGGAAATGGAAGGTGAGCTGAGGGAGCAGAGTGGGGACAGAGAGGAAGGATGTGAGATGTGTAGCCAGGGGGGGGGCTGAGGACAAAAAAATGACAGTAACAGCAAAAGAAATTTTCACAGTGGTTTGGAGCCTTTACAGGGTTGAAATAGAGACAAAAGTGTTGTTCAGGGTGAAGGCTGAAAAAGGTCCTGAAATATTTCTGCTCTGCAGTTGGGGAGAACCTGAGAATGTAATCACAGCCTGGATGGTGAAATGTTTTCCATTCCAGCAGAACCCCCCCAGGGGGGCTTTGGGCAGCAGCTATTAATTCCTGACATGGTTGGCTTGAGATAACAGCACCCAGGGGTTTTAACAGAACCACCTGAGGAGGCCTCTGGAATATTAATGATGGGTTTGTTAGTTGGGTTTTGTTTTATTGGGTTTTTTTGCTTTTTTTTTTAAGTTGGTTTGGGTGGTTCTGAAAACTGGACTGGTTGCTGTAACTATGTTTTTCAAAAGGTAAATATCTTGAAAAAGTGTGAGGCTGTCAGCCTGGCACCAGTCCCAGGCAAAATTATGCAGAATCTCACACAGGACGCAATAAATTCAAGGCAGATAATTAATAGAGGAAGGAAATTAAAGGAGGGTAAGGGAAGTAAGGCCAAGCAGTAATACTGTCAAGTGGATTTGGTACTTTTTTATTTATTTATTTTCAAAGCAGATTACCACATTTTTTGCAGAATTGTAGCAGGCTTTGATCTCACAGGTCTTGTCAGAAAGCTGCAGAAAGTGGTGCTTCACATTGGATTGGTTGCAATGCATGAGGGAGACATTAATTAGCTTTCCAGCTAGCTAATTAATTGGATTCAAAGGGTAATTGTATCAGAGTAATAAATGTAGTGGCCATGTTTCCACTGGGGTTGGGTAGAAAGCATTTCCCTGCTATTTAACATCAGAATGAATGACCTGAATTAAACACACATTCGCTGCTGATCAAAACCTTCCAGATGACCCAAAGGGTGGGAAAATCCCAAATGATGATGGAAGGAACTCTGTAATGCAAAAAAAAAAAAAAAAAATTAAAAAAAAAAAATTGGATTCTTTTATTGCCATGCAATGAGGGCCCAGGTGGAGGTGGCCAAGCATCCAGGTAGACAGCAGCAATCCATGGGCATGATGAACTTTGGGAGTTTGGGAATGGGATGGGAATCCTGTGAATCTGGGTTCCCACCAGTGTTGGTGACCAGAGGAACAATGTGACCCTGGTGTGCAGAAGTGGTCTGGAAACATCAAATGTGGGAAGTATTGTGGCACCTGGGAAGGGCTGGGAGAGTCATGGGATGGTTCCTGGAAAGGAAAGATCAACAGCAGGCAAAGACAGTGGGATTTCAGCTTTCAGTGGACAAAGGGGGCATTTTCCTGCTTTTGGCATTCAGCAAATATGGGCTCTCTGGTGATCTTGGCTTTTTCTGCTGGTAGAGGGACTGAGCCTCCATACTCAGGTGTTTCAGAGTTCTTCCTAAAAGGAGGATGGAGCCAGGGGGCAGTCGGTCAACAAATGTAGTAACGAGGGATGGAACAGAAGGAAATGACCCCAAGCTGTGCCAGGGGAGGTTTAGGATGGAGCTTGGGAACAATTTCTCCCTGGAAAGGGTTGTCAGACCCTGACCTGGTGGAGTCCCCATCCCTGGAGAGATTCCAAATCCCTGGAGATGAGATGGGGCAGTGGTGGCCTTGGCAGTGCTGGGTTGGACCTGGTGACCTTTTCCAACCTAAATGACTCCATGGTTCTAAGAACAAATCTGATCCTAATCTCTAAATGCCTCCATGAGGCAAAGAGGAGACTTTTTCAGGGCCCCATGCCTCCAGCCTTGCCCCTGGGTGTTGTGGTCACCATGGAAATTTGTCCAAATCTGTCCAAATCAGATCTGAAAGGCAACAAGGGTATCTCCAGAGCCCAGGGGGAACTTGAACACAAAAGAAGACAAATCATAATTTCAATGTGTCCACATCAAATGGTCTTTCCTGGTTTTGTCCTCTTCTTGATTATACTTTTAAAAAATTATTTTAGTTCTGTTTAAGGATGACGTTTTTCATGAATGAAAATTAACCTTTTGACTGATTTGTGGGACAGTTTCAGGAAATAAGATGCTTACATGTTCTTTGCTACTTTCCTTAAAGCAACAAAATAATAATTGTTAAAGCTGGGCAAGACTGTTAGATAAAGAAGACCTGAACCTTTGTACAGAAACAAACCCTTTTATTTCACTCTGTCAGCCTGTAAGGAGACTGATAACTTGTGTTTGTTCAGGGCATCTCTTCCAGAAAGACATTTAGCTTTGAACTCAAGAACTTTGAACTCTCCCTCAGGCACTGGAAGGTGCTCAAAGGTCTCCTCAGAACCTTCTCTGCTCTCTCTTCTCTTCTCTTCTTCTCTTCTCTTCTCTTCTCTTCTCTTCTCTTCTCTTCTCTTCTCTTCTCTTCTCTTCTCTTCTCTTCTCTTCTCTTCTCTTCTCTTCTCTTCTCTTCTCTTCTCTTCTCTTCTCTTCTCTTCTCTTCTCTTCTCTCTTTTCCCTCTTCCCTTCCCTTCTATTCCTTTTCCCTCTCCTCTCCTCTCCTCTCCTCTCCTCTCCTCTCCTCTCCTCTCCTCTCCTCTCCTCTCCTCTTCTCTTTTCCAGGCTGAACACCCCCAAATCTCTCATCCTGGCTCCAGACCAGAGCTTCTCCAGCCCTCTGACCATCTCCTGGACTTCACTCCAACACCTCCATGTCCTTCTGGTGTTGGGGACCCCAGTGCTGGACCCATCACTGCACAATAGAGAGGAGCAGAGCATCAGCTCCTTTTTCATCTGGAGGAACACATCTTCTGGAGCTCTCAGTCACACAGAGCTGGGAGTACCAGGAAACAGGATTTCAGAAACAGCATTAAATCCATCCTAATGATTGGGCTAATTAAGGAGGAGCGGAGCCTTCCCCTGCTGGGAGGTTTCCTCAGCCCTGTGGTTATTCATTACAGCATTTGTGATTTTTCCATCTGAGATGGCCTCAGAATTAGTGGGTGGAGGAATTATTTCCTAGACACAGCGTGGTCCCTGCTGGGCTGCAGAGGCAGTGGGGTGGGAACTGCCTCAGCCACTGTGGCCTCCAGCTATGGCATGAGTCAGGACAGAAATTACTCTCCTCTGTCTCACCAAAGGTGGCCGAGCTCCTGAGGATGATGAAGGAGGTGGTGAAGGGGTGGGGAGGTCCAAGAGGATGTTTTCGTGGGTTGGTGTTGAACAACAAACTCTCCTTAGCTCTGGAGTGTCAGCAAGAGATGCAGCTGCCCTACAAACAAGGGGGAAGCCCCAGTTTGAAGAGACAAGATATGCTGCAAAGTAATTTCTCTTCAACTTCAGCTGCCCCTGGTCTTCTTGAGCTCTGCTATTGGGAGGTCAGGGAATCAGCTCTTTTCTCCTGGGTGTTCCCTACCAGAGCTTGTAGACATCAAGCAAAAGAGGGCAAAACCTGATTATGGCAACAGAGTGTGCTCTGACACCCTGAGGACCACAAAAACCCTATTGAGAAAATGAGGCTGAGAAAAGGTCTGGCACAGAAGCCATAACTCCAAGCTGAAGTTCAACCCTGGGCACCAAACTCCAGAGAATAATTTAACTCCAGTAAAATCTGTGAGAAACCTCTGGGTTTCATACAATGATGGAATGGTTGGGGTTGGAAGGGACCCTAAAGATTATTTACTTGAAGAGAAGAACTGAAATAAGCATAGAATGATAAATTGGGTTGGAAGGGGCCTTAAAGACCATCCAGTTCCACCCCCCTGCCATGGGCAGGGACACCTCCCACCAGCCCAGGGTGCTCCAAGCCCCATCCAACCTTCAACACTGCCAGGGATGGGGCAGCCACAGCTTCTGGGGGCACCCTGGGGCTCAGCACCTGGTGATGTATCCCTTGGCTGTTGAGCACACAGAGAATTTTTCCCTGAATTCAGAAAAAAAAAAACAACCCAATAACCCACAGGTTGTGTTGTAACAACTGACAGTCTTTGGGCACCCTTCATTTGCAAGCTGCCACAGATGGGAACTTATCTTTTGCTTCATGAGCTTCTGCAGGAGTTTTACAGGAACATTTTCATTGCAACTTCCTCCCTGGCATTTTATTTTTTGCCTACTGTAAGCATCTTGGCAATTATGGGCTCAAATCTAATAAAGACATCAGGAAAAGAGTTATCCCAATTAGAAGCTGGTGATGAATCTCCGTGTAGCCTTACAAGACCTTTTTTCATTTCCCCAGTGAAGTCTGGCATGAGAAGATGTCCAGACTGACACATTCAGTCAGCAGCCTTGCTGAGAGAGAACATCTGTTTGGGTGAATACAACCCAAAAAAAGTTGGGTTTACTCTTGGGAGAAGGTAGGAGCTTAGAGAAAGAGCTGAAAGCCAAGTGTCTTCACTCACAGCCTCCACCAGGCTGCTAACGGGGCCAATCTTTGTCAGAATCCACTCTTACTAAAAGGTGATGAAAGGAAGAGTTTGTGAACCACGGATGTTTCTCTGTCATTCACTCTTTCTCCAAACCACAAGGAGATTCTTTCTTTACTCCAACGTCGGGGCACGGATCTCCTGTGCTCCTTGCCAGTCGTTACCCTTGGAGATTTGGGGTCCTTCCTGCTGTTTTTTTATAAGGATGGGTATTAGCTGCTTAAAGACATCTGCTGTGCCAATCCTTTCAGCACAAGGAGCATCTTGGCCTCCTGGTGGCATTGGTGAAGTGAGGCCTCAGCTTTGACCTTGCTGTCCTACCAAGGCTGAGCTCCTCTTCCAGACTGAGCATCCTGGGCTAGTTGGAGATGTTCCTGCTGACTGCAGGAGGGTTGGGCTGGGTGACCTTTAAAGGCTCCTTCCAACCCAAAACCCCAAATCTGTGACTTCTTGTCCTGCTTCCCAGTTGCTTTTCCTCAGCTCCCACCCAACTGGGTTCATGCTGCTGGAGCAGCCAACACAAAATGGTTCTTCTCGTGCAGTCCTGCTCCAGCCAGCCAGGAATTCTCACTTTTCATAAGGAAAAACCTTCAGGTTTGTCCTGTTTGGCCCAGCAGACCACCAGCTCCATTTCATTTTGCCTCTCCATTGCAAGCTGCCCTGTGAAATAATTCCCAGCAGTGTGAAGATGTTGACAAATGCCAGCAGAGTGACAGAGCAGCCACACTACAGCTGGAGATTTTCTGTGTGTTTTGTGTGGTCCTTGGACAATGCACAATACAAAACTGAAAATGCTTTCTAGGAAAACGTCTCTGTTGACAATTCACCAGAAATTAAGAAAAAAAAAAAAGGGTTTGTAGGGCACAGTGCCCTTGGGCAGAAGAACCCAGTTCTTGTGGGCCAAAGCCAAGGCCAGTTTGTGTACATCATGTTCCTCTCTCACTTCTGGCCTGGACCCCATCTTCCCACCAAGCAAGGTGCAATTCCTTGGAGGGTATCCTGAGATCCACCCCATGTTATGGGAGAGGCAAGAGGGGCTGGAAGGGTCCAGGATATGGTCCAGGACATCAATATCAGACCCTGCTGGGATGACAGCAAGGTGGCTACAAGTGATCTCCAGGCTACAACCCCATCTGAGATCCCTCTGAGGAGTCTGTCCTGAGCTAAAAAGCCAAACTTGCCCAAAATCTCATGAATGGACCCACTGTTTCCATGTAAATCTTGCTCCTGCTTACTAGATGAGCAGAATTCAGGAGCTGTAGGACCACAATAAAGTTTTAACTAAATTCCAGGGAGGCTGTAGCTTGCAACTCTGTCTTTAAAAACATATTTTTGCAGCTCAACATCCTTGACTCCCAGGGACTCGTGAATAGAGAAGAAACTTCTTGGTAACCAAATAATATCACTAAAACTGCTATGACTCCTGCAAAAAAAAATATATTCCCTGTCTACCTGGTTTAATCATGTAGCAATGACTGTTATTAACTTGTCTTCTGCTGTTGGCATTTGAGCTGATGGCCTTGGATGCCTGAGTGGGTATTATGTGGTTCAGTTCTTGTAAATGTGCATTGCTCTCAAGTTCTCAAGTGCCTGTCCCTCAGTTAGCTCCCCAAATTCATCCAGTCCAGGGCAGTCTGGGCAAACTGGAGAAGAAAATGAGGTGTTCAGGGAGCAATAGAAAGATTAAGTCCTCTCGTCCTCGTATGGATCAGTGTCTCATGGAGGAATCCTGATTTTTAAGAGATCTGGGGGAAGGTTTTCTTGTGGTTGACAATAGCATCACCCTGTGTGGCTTCTCAAGTGTCTATAAAAGCTCCTCAACATCCTGGGCACCCTCATTTCTTGGTGAGGAATCTTGTGTTTCTGAAACCTACAGTTTTCAGCCAATTTAGGCTCCAGGTTGTATCTCACAAGTGGCACGAGAGAGAAAGTGAGTCCCTGGCTGTTCTCATCTTCAGACCCTGACCTCATGTTCCCAGGATTCACCCCAAAAATGCAGCATATTGAACAGATCTCACTCCCCTTCTCACACAGCTCAATGGAATGGGACCATAATTTCCCTAGGAAATTGCCTTTCAGGGAGGGAAAAAAATTCTCTCTACCTGTTTATCTCCTTTCTTGATAATCAAAAAGCCTCAATGTGGTGCTTGGGTGAGTATTTTTTTCCTTCCTCAAACATTGGCATCAAAGCCTGAGATATGAAGTCTGCAATAATGTTGATTTTTTTAAACTTTTTTATATGATTCCATGACAGTCTCCAGCTCAGTTATCAGGAGGCCAGCACAGTGAGACAAAGGGAAAAGAGACACCAGGACAAGAAGTTATTCTGGAGAAGCATCAGGAAAGTTGGAGTGTATCAGAAACCCCAGCTGCACCCTGCAAAAACACAACTTGGGGACAACACTGGAAAAGCAGGAAAACAAGTGGGAACCCAGCAGAAGGGTCTGAACACTCCCTATAAGGTGGCCCCCAAAAGTTAAGGATGTTCCATCCTTGGAAGTGCTCAAATCCAGGTTGGATGTGGTTTGGAGCAACCTGGGCTGGTGGGAGATGTCCCTGCCCACAGCAAGGAGTTGGAACTGGGTGAATTTTAGGATTCCTTCCAGCCCAAACCAGTCTGGGATTCTAGGAACCCAGTTACCCCATCAGGCTGATCAGCATCACCTGGGCAACCTCCATCCCACCCCAGCTGTGTTCCCAAAACCCAGAAAGATTTCTGTACCAAGAGGCCACCAAGCTGGACACCTCCAGCTGCTCCTCACTGACCAATCTCCCTGCCAGGAGGAGAAATACTGCCTAGCACCCCAAATTTTTACCTCCCCAGGCTGTTGGATCCCTGGGCTTTAACCCAATGAGCTGAGGAGCTTCCCCCAGGGCAAGGTGTAAATTAATTTATAGGAAAAAGCTGAGGGCAGAGGGCAGGTGGGTGGGGAGGCTGTTTTCCTCCCACCCTCATTAGGGGACATTTCTGGGGGCTCAGTCTTCTTCTCTAGGGGGGAGAGGAGCTGTTTTTGTAGGGTTTTGGGGGGATGAATGGGATAACCCCTTCAGGAACCAGGAGGAAGAAAGGAGAGGGAGGGGGCTGTGTTCTTCATCCCCTGAGTCCTGGGAAGATGAGAAGTGAGTCCAAGGAGATCCTGACTAAGGAGAGTCAACTCTCTGGCCAGCAAGGTAAGTTCCAATTTTTGTGTTTTGCTGTTTTCTTGTCTTTTTAAAATTTTTTTTGTGGCTATTTCAGGAGAAGGGAGGTGATGGCAAGCAAGGCAGTGAATGATTTGGCTTTGTGTCAGGCTGGGGGAGCCAGTGGCAAGCTGGTGGAGGACTTAGTTAAGAGCCATCTGGTTTTTGGTCCTTTGGGGGTTATTTCTAATGGATTTGGGATGGTTGTTTTTGTTTGGGTTGGGTTTGAAAACTCTTCTTGAGGAGCCCTTCTTGTTTGTTTACCCTGTCCTGAGAAAAGCAAGGCTTGGAGTGATGACCATGGAGAACTTGCAAAGCTGTGGGATGCTGGGGAACAATGGCAGGGACAGAGGGGAGGGAGGAAAATTTTCTTCTCTTAACACAAAAGCTGATATAGGGCTGGGCATCACGTGAGAGATGTCTCCCAATACAAAGCTGCTGTTCTGCATCCTACATTTAACTTTGTACTTCTAGATGGTTGTTAAAAAAAAAATAATAAATTAAAGCTGGTGGAAGCAGAGAGATTCCACCAGAGCCTGGGCAGTGTTTCTTCTCTCTTAAGCAGTGGTAACTTCAGGAAAAAAGGCAGCTACTGCTACTGGCTCCTGGGAAGAAATTTCCTAGTTTTTGTTTGGAGGAACAGCTAAAAAAGCTCCTTGTGCCTCCTGTGGTAGCCCAAGCTCGTGGGCAGGGGGATGTTTGAGCTATCTGAGCTAATGCAGCAAGATTTTCCTCCCCAGACAAAGCAAAATGTATGAGCAGGCCATGGGGGATTCTACCTAATCCCTTCTGAGAACCTGGGCTGGAAGGGGATGTAATAAACCAAGTGTGAAAGGAGCTGCAAGCCCCTCATCAACAGGGATGGGGCCATAATTTGTGGGATGCTGCCTGGAGCAAGCTGGTCCAGCTGCCTTGGGAACAATGGGAGAGGTGGAGAATCCCTGGGGATGGATCCTGGGGTTATTTCTCCATGAGAGCAGCCTCTGGGCTGTGTTTTCTGGCTGAAAAACCACCTTGGAGGGAATGTTGGTGAAGGGGGAATGGGGAGACTTCTTCCAGCACTTCTTCCATAAGTCTTTTCCTCATTAAATCATTCCTGATGGGTCTTGATAGACCAGGTAGCTCCTGAAAGGGAAAGAATGAGGGATGTGGGGTTCCAGGTGGGAACCTGTGGAGAGGAGACATGAAAGGAGTTGGATATTTGGTCCTTTTTTCCATCATGGTCTGGGGTACAGCTGGGAGGGAAGGTATCCCTGGGTATGCAACTGGCAGTCTAGAGAAAAACCCTTCCAACCCCTTAATTTGGGGTGTTTTTTTTTGCCTAAAAAGGGTGTGTTGTAACTGGTGAGAGGTTCAGGTGGGGTTTATCAGGTAATTTAGTTCTCTGCTCCACCTTCTCCCCTGTCCCTCTTCCTCTGGTGTATTCTGCAAGCCCCTCACCTAATTCTGCTTCTTAGTCCTTGATCCAAGGATAACTGCTGTGAAAAGAGGGGATTTCCCTCCTTCCTGGGGACTTCTTGGGTCCCTTTGGCAGGGGAGAGGCTGCAGAAGAGCAAACTGTCCCCCAGCTTCTGGCAGGAGGAGGAGAAAACTTCTCCCTACATAGCCCTGGGAGAAAATCCCATGGAAACAGTTCCTGGGACTGGGCTAGGTTGTTTTTTTTTTTGTTTTCTTGGTTTTTTTTTGTTTGTTTGTTTGTTTGTTTGTTTTTTAATCCACTTGGCATCTCTGGTGTCATCCTTGGGACTGGTGTGTGGTGTCTCGACACCAGCCCTGGGGAAACTGCAATGGGATGTTTTGTTTCATGGGATAAGAGTGAGAAACACTTAATAGCCTCTGGTTTAGGGTGGTGGTGGCCTGTCTGGGTGAAAAAGGAGGATGGTGTTCTCATGGAAGCCTCAGATAAATGGTTCTTGGTAAAAACAAGCCACATCTTATTGTTTATCGTTGAGAAGTGAGGTCACAGATTGTTTATTATTTTTTCATTTAACGTTTTTGGGGTTTTTTTTCCATTTTATGTTTTAAAGTGGATCATTCCCAAAGACCAAGCTATCTTCTTGTGGAAAATAGGTTCCTGGGTTGTAGCTTATTGCAACCAGCACCTGCTGACCCCCCCCCAAACCTCCTGAGGGCCCCAGCATGGCAGCTGAACAGCACCAGAACTGCTTGGGTTTCCTCCTGGGTGAGGAATCTGTGTGGGTATGGGAGCCTCCAGCCATCCAGATGCCTGGTGTGTAGAGGAGATGAGGATGTGGAGGGCTTTGGGGAATTGAAGCTTCCTTGTAAATATGATGGTTGGAAGGTCTCTTCTGGAGCTTGGAGGGAGCTCTTGGAGCATCTCCTCCCTGCTAAGCCCTGGCAAGGGTTTGAGTCATTCTCATGTCTGGGGTTTTCTCATCTCTGTGTGGCTCTTTCACAAAAAAAAAAAAAAAAAAAAGAAAATTCTGTGCAGTTGGAACTAATGGATGTATGTTCCCAGAACAAACCAGAAAATGACATCAGCCCTTCCCATGGAGGCAATGAAGGCCAAAAAGCCTCCAGATGTCACGCACTGGGTTTTATTTTATCTCCGTTGGGCTACGGGGACTCTTCCTTAACAATTCCCAGCTAATGAATAGAACAAAACCCAGAAATCTGCACTGGGTTATAAAGAAATGAATGTGCTTTTTAAAAAGCACAACACGTGTTGACACGGGTGTGCTGGGGCTTGTGGCTGGAGCCATCCAGGCAAGAGGTCTATTAAGAACACATGGGGGCTCTGAAGGATGCTCTCTGAAAGATCCTATAGGTGTTTTAACTTAAACATCCTGTCCCAGGCCAGGCAGAGTGGTTTTACTGGTGGTACATCACCTCCTGATGTACCATTCCCAGTTCCAAGCCTTTTTGCTGGAGGACTGAGCAGGACCCCCAGCTCCTGCTGTGAGAACATCTTCATTGCTGCCTTCCCCAGGCTAATCAAATCAAGCTTGTTGCCTAATTGAATGGAAACAAAGAGGGAGCTGATATGTGGCATCTGTCAGAGACCTCAGGAGGAGGTAGGGATGTGACTGGTGTGGTGGGCAAGAGCCCTTGGAGGATTTCCTGGGATGTTATGTTTCATGGGAAATGTCCCTTGAACTAGGTTTGGGTGTTACCAGGCTGGGAGTGGGGTGCTCAGCCTCAGTAAGGAATAACTCCTTGGCCATTAAATTTTCATTAAGAAAAATAATCATTACCTGACCACGGCATCTTCTTTAAAACACAATAATAGATTTATAATGGGTAATGAATAAAATTCCCTGTAATTTGTAGCAGGGGGTTACTGCATTCTTAGAAGGAGGCTTTTAGGGGTGGAGAAGGGTAAGGAGTATTTTTTACTCACTGTAACTTGAGTGAAATCAGAGGAAAGGGTGTAAGGGACCTGAACCATTATCCTGGTTGGTGAAGGTGAATGCCAGGTGAGGCTCCAGCTCCTGGCTGAACATGGGGTTGATCCAAGACCAAAGTACCTGACAGCTGCCTCCAAGGGTCATCTTGGTTTTGTTAGAGGGCAGAAGAAACATGGAGGCTTCATTTTCCCCCAAAAGTCTTTTTGAGAGGCCCCAGGCAAATCCTTAGCTCTGTCAGAACAGAAGCAATGCTGCTGCTCTACCTGTGATGGAGGGACAGACAAGAGACTTAGGACCTGAGCAACCTGCAGCTCTCAGAACTGGCAGATGTCTTGCTGGATGAGGTCTATCTGAGATGTGATGAGTGCTGTCTGGTGGAAGATGACCTGGAGGTGTTGGTTGACAGTGGCTGAACGTGAGCCAGCACGTGTCCTGGTGGCCAAGAAGGTCACCAGCATCCTGGCTTGGATGAGAAGGGATCACCCCCCTGTGCTGGGCACTGCTGAGGTTGCTCCTCAGGACCAGAAGGACATTGAGGAAAGGTCTGGGGCACAAATTTGCCCAGGAACAGCTGGGGGGTTGATCCTGGAGTGATGGGATGAGGGGAGAGCTTCTGGGTCTCTGCAACCCCCTGAGAGGAGGTTGGAGCCAGGGGGGGTCGGGCTCTGCTCCCAAGGAACAAGGGATGGGACAAGAGGAACTTTTGGCCTCAGGTTGTGCCAGGGGAGGTTTAGGTTGGATTTTAGGAACAATTTCTCCCTGGAAAGGGTTGTCAGAGCCTGGCCCAGGCTGCCCAGGGAGTCTCTGGAGGGATTTCCAAGCCCTGGAGATGTGGTGCTGAGGGCCATGGGGCAGGGGTGGCCTTGGCAGTGCTGGGGGAAGGGTTGGATTTGATGATCCTCAAGACCTTTTCCAGCCTAAACAATTCTGTGTTTTTCTAGTGTTTACAGATCACTTTAATACTGGCAAAAGTTTTTTTTCCATGCTAATTGAAGTGATCAGAAGGCTAAGGGGAGGTAACTGCACTTTGGTGGCTGAGTTGGACTGGTTCCCTTTGTCTTCATTTCTCCAGCAGTCCCTTGCAGCTTTGAAGATCAGACTGCCTGGTGTTTGAGCTCACTGCTGTACTAAAACAATGCCTGAACTCATCTTTGTTTTCCTGAAATCCAGGCTGGCTTGTTGGGAGCTCCTGTTTCTCCTCTTGCCCGTGTAAATGTTTTATGAAGTGAGTTTAAAGTCAATAAACTCTTCCTGTTTAACGTCTGCCTCGCCGCCCTAGGAAAGATGCTGTATAAAAACATCAGACCTCTCACCCAGCCCATGGCTTATCTCTGCTTCCCTGCTAAGCCTGATAGCAAAACTCAGCTACTAGGAAAAAAAAAAAAAAAAAAAATCCCAACTTAAAGAGAAAATAAGCTTGTGTCTTCCTCTTAACCCCGCTGCACGGGTTGTGTAGGAACACCAAGCATGGGAATTGCTCTGAAATGGGATTTCAGAGGTGGCTGAGCCTCAGATCCTGGTGGGAAGGCTCGTGGGGAAAGTTGGTTTGTGGCTGATGTGGAGAGGGAGCACCCAGCTTGCTGCTTTTCAGCAGGAGGAGTGAAATTGGAGTCGTTGCAGAGTAAACCAAGAGGGGATGATGCTGAACCTGAGAGGGCTGAAGAAGAGCTCTGTGCTTTTTAGCCTGGTTTGCTCCTTTCTGATGCTGGTTCCTGCTGGCTGTGTCTGGGACCTTAATGTTGTGGAATTAGGAAAGAATTTCTCTTCTGAACTAGAAGGTCAGACTCCTGTCAGCAATTGGTACCAACCCAAGTTCCACGTTCCCAGCATCTCCCTGCACTTGGCCAAGGCCAAAGGTGGCTGCAAATGCCCATGGCTGATGTGATGCAGCTCCTGCTCTTGCTTTGCTCCTGTGTGTAAGGTGTTGGCAAGGGTGTCCAGAAGGTCTGAGTTTGTCCTGCTTGCTGCTCTTGACTCTTTAGTTTGCAGGAGGGGGGAAGGAATGAATACACACACAAACACACATTATATTTATATATATATACTTTATTTTTCTTGTTCCCAGGTCTGTACAATGCTTTTCTTCCTTCAGCTGAGGGGAATGGTCCCTGTGGGAGATGTTATTTAGACTCTTGCTCTGCTCCATCAGGTGAAATGTCACCTCAAGAGTGCAGCTTACACACAACCCATCAAAGCAAGGAAGATGCTGTGCTGAAGGAAAATCACAGTTTTGGCTTGGTTTTTTTCTTGCTGGTTGTGTATGTCTGGGTCTGAAGGAGATGGTGATTATTTTCAGACTGTCTGATTCTCTGGAAAAAGCTTCCTGACACCAGCAGTGTGGCAGCTGCCTTGCTGCTGAGAGCCACCTCCTTGGCCTTCACCAAGGTGACAAGAGCAGCTTATCTGTAGCTGGGTTGGCTTGAAGGAGACATCAAGAGGTTTCTGGAGACCCTCTGCCTTTTCAACTTCTATCTGAGAAGCAGCTTTAGCCCAAGCATGGCCTGGCATATGCTTTTTTTGGTGGAAATGCTAAAATCCAAGTTGGTTTAGTAGAATAGAAGTGATGGAGGAAGTTGTTGTTGTTATCAGGAGCCTCCTTGCTGATCCCTCAGTTTTGGGAGTCCCCATGTGGGTGGCATTTTGAGCATCCACTCAGCAGCTGATGGGGAAGGCATCATGGAAAGGCAAATATGGGCTGGGAGATGGGCACTCTGCCCATTGGGACTTGACCAAGATGCTCTGCTCTCTGCAGCCTCAGTCCTGATCCTCAGCTGCTCAACAATTTGGCAATTTTAGCTCCATTTGCATCCATCTTCACACAAGGTGAAAAAGGACCCCAGCTTCCTGCAGCCTAGACACGAGGCATTTATTTAACGACTTCAAAAGCTGAGTTTATTCTTACCCCAGATTGTTTTTCTTTCTCTTCCTAAAGCCCAGAGGCAAACCTCACATGCTCCTCTTCCAGCCTGGACTGATGAAGCATTTTTGCTTGAATAAATTTAGTAAAGACAAAATCTAGTTCTCCCATCCCTTTATTTTTCTGACTGCCCCTCCAGCAGGCATCTGCTTTTTCTCTTGCAGGAGAATCCCTGCTGTTCAGTCCCAGTGACTGCTCTGATGAGTCCTTACAGGTCCATTACCTCTGAGTTTTGCCCCATGGAGAAGAGACTGAGTTGAGATGAATTTACCCAGGAGCCCATAGCACAGATGCTGCTTTATTGTTCTCAAGGTCCTGTGCTATTATGGCTAAAATTAAGGGACAGATTTAAGCTGGTGCCTTCCTCTCTGAATGTCTGCATCTCCTGAAAGTGAAAAAGCTGTGGACAGAGGCAGGGACAAAAGCTCTTGGGGATGGAGCTGTCAGGATGGTTGGAGCTCTGTGTGTGTGTGTGAACTCTTGCTAGAGGTTTGCTTTTGTAAACCCAAACTTGAATAGGGCCAGGGGAGCTTCTTGGGGCCATTGGAGGTGGTTCCCTGCCCCTAAAGTGGTTGGAGATGATAAAAGGTGCTGACAGCATCCTGTCCCTTGCCAGGGTAGCTCTGTGCAGCCATGGGGGTGCTGAGCAGATGGAACCTGGTATCCCTGGGGATGTGCTGAGGACAACCCAGACACCAGGTTTCACCATCTCTCCAACCCCTAGACTGGAGGAACTGGGATGTGTGGTAGCTGGAGCCTGAAGACTTGCTTGCTTTTGATCAGCTCTTGGGCTCAGTGCAGGTGCAACCTGCTGGTGCTTTTTGAAATGGCTTGCAACATGCTGGAGAAATGTCTTGGTGGCTTTCCCACCTGGAGGAGGGACTGGATTGATGTGCTTAATGCTTCAGCTGGCTGGAGCATCTCCCCTGACATCTCTGAGTGATAAGATCTGATAGGAAGGCTCCAGAAACCCAGCAGCAAGTCCTAGCAGCTCTTGCTGGCATCCTCTGCAGTGCTAGGACATTGATGTCCCAGAGATCAGCTGAGTGTGGCTCCAGGACAGAAAACAACCCCCAGTCCAGCCTTGCTTAACACTTTTCTCTTTCATGTCTGCCTTCAAAGTAGTCTGCAACTGGGCTTGTGATCTTGGATCTGAGGCTGTGACACTCCTGGGGTGACCATACACAGCTTTTTGGAGGCCAGAAGCAAGCCACATCTGGGTTTCATCAGGCTTTTGGGGCTTTATTTTAAAATTCTCCCTTGCTAAATGGCTTGAGGTGAGACAGAGGACACTTGGTGGAAGGAGGATGTTGTGATGGCAGTAGGGAAGTGGCAGATCTTTTCCTCATCCATCCTCCAATTGAAAGCCCCAAACTCCCCCACAGCATCCCTGGACAAAACAGGGATGTGTTCTGTGTTCTACACAAAAATATCTGGCTCGAGGTCACTCCAGGTGAACTCCCAGGCCTGTTTTTCAGTTTCCTCCAAGGAAAGGTTCTGTTGTTTGGTCTCATTCTGTGCCATGACTCACCAGGGCTTTCAGCAGCAAGAATGGCAGAAATAAGCAGCATTTCTTCCACTGTGATTATTGTTAATTTGGGCAGGGTAGAGAAGTCTGGAATGGAATTATACTCAGCTTCTGTGGCTGCTGACCTGAAAGGCCAAGTGCCTTTAATTTCTCGAGAAATAAATAAAAAAAAAAGACTGGCACTCTTGCATGGGTAAAAAAGTTCAATTTGAATTGTAGAATAAGTGAGGTTGGTAAGGAAGGTCTGGAGGTCTCTAGTTCAACTCTTTTCTCCAAAATCAGTGGTTTTTAAAGGTTAGGCAGGCCTCAAAGAGCTCTGCTCAGTCAAGCTGTGAATAATTCCAGGGATGGGAGACTCTCCCACCTCCCTGAGACCCTGATCCAGTGCTTAAATGCTGCTTAATTCCCTCCTAGTCTAGGTAAGGTACATAATAGCATAAACCTTCAATCTTACTATGAATTTACAAAGGGGTGGTGGTGACACTACTCTGCCTTGACTTTGAGCTCTTGGTTGTCTGGAAGGAAATTCTGCCCTTACCTGGCTCCTGTGGCTATGTCCAGGAATATCCCCTAGGGAATACCCCTCATCCCTGATCAGAAAACCCCTCCCTTTATTTCTCTTGGATCTTTCTGGAGCAAGGAAGTGGCTGCTGGCATCTTCTGAGGTGGCTTTTGGGGCTGGTTGGTGGCTTTTGGGGCTGGTTGGTGGCTTTTGGGGCTGGTTGGTGGCTTTTGGGGCTGGTTGGTGGCTTTCACCTGTAGAGACAGAGAAACCAGAGGACTCCTGGGATGATTTTCTGGATCCCATTGGATGTGTCCAGGCTTCTTAATGTGGCAACTTTGCCTTGTTTCCTAATCTGGTGGTGACATTGCCATGACAGACCCTTCTTTCAACTACAAGTGTCTGCATCCTGACATCTCATTAGGATTTCATCAGCCTCAGGCAAAAGTTTGGTGGTGTCCCAACAAGACATCTGAACCAACTCCGTAAGATTCAATGGATGCAACGTTCTCTCTTGATGTCCCCAGGTCCAGAAGGTTTCCTTTTAACCTTTCTGCTAGGCTTGTTGTTGCTTTTTTAACTCCAGGAGGCAGATTTCCAGAGGACTTTGCTGTGCCCAGCAGTTCTAAGGATAATTTTGCAGAAGAAGTTAAAGCTGCTGGATGGGTTTGGGTCACCACTTGGCTTGGCAGGGGTTGGGAGGATGACAATCCAACCTAGCTCATCCTTGAAGCCTGGCTCTACAAAGCACAAAAGGATTATAAAATTGCTAATGAGGACTCTGCGTGGCTTGGGGATCCAAAAAAACCCCTCTTTTTGAAAGCAATCCCATTGTAAACAAGATTATTTTATTTTTTTTAGTCTCAGTAAATAGGCGTTAAGAGTTGTGAACTTGGAAATGGTGAAACTGAAGTGTAAGGGGTAATATTTAGGGGTAGAGTCCTGGCCAGGCTTCATTACCTTTCTGCAAGTCATTAATTCAATAAAGCAGTGTAACAGATCCATTTCTGCCTCATTTTCAGATGCTATCATACGTTTTCATTGTATGCTGGGTAAGGTATGAGAAACTTTGAGTGGATGGAAAGCTGGCAAGGGCTGGGAAAAAAAATATTTAAAAAAAAAAGACATATAAAATTGACCTTCTTAAGAGTGTGGCTTGATGGAAGGGGAAGAGCTGCTGGGATCAGATGGGAGGTTAAATTTGCATTATTCTGGCAAACCTCAAAGCACCCGACAGCATTCAAAGCTGAACATTCTCCTTCAAAACTGAGCCTGAATAAACTGAGGAAACGTGGTCTCTATAGAAAGAAATGGTGTTGCTCCTGGTCTGGGGTAGATGTTCTGCTCTGAGGATCTGGTATATCTGTGATGAGAAGCAGGGTAACCTGGTTTTGCCCCACAAATGGGTGATTAATGGGTGAGCTCTCAAATCTGGCAACAGCCTCTGCAGCTGCAGGAGAAGGTTTTCATTTTAAGCCCAGAATGTCCTAGCTGGGTGGTACCAGGCTTTGTCTAAAGCTTCTTGGAAGAAGATAAGATCAGAATTCTGATTTTTCAGCCTCTACAAGTGATAGTTGACTTCTTGAAAGTGGTGGATGTGCCACTGATCAAAGCTTAGGACTGGAGATGCCTCCTCCATCTGAAGGCTCCTTGGTACCATCTGGCCAGGCACTTCACTGGATTTTTTTATACCCTTTTTTTCATGCACTTTACTGGATTTATTTATTTTGCTTCATGCATGGCTGGAGTTCAACTGATTTTCATCTTTTGGTGTGGTGTAGAACCCCTCACTAGAGCTGGAAGTCCCCGGAGCCACCTGTACCCGTGGTGGTGGAATTTTTGTTGAGTTGATGTGGGGAGATGCAGCCATGGGCCCTGCTTTTCCATCTCTGCTGCAAACCACCAAGGCAAAGCAAATAATAATCAGATCTAAGGCTATACAAATGTTAAGCTGAGGTCTAGCAGGCACTGCTGCTTTGGATGTGTCCCTGGAGCATCGTGCCCAACACTCAGCTTCACGCCAAATTGGTAACAACACCCAGGCCACAAAAGCAGAGAATAATGGAACTACTGCTGTATGTTTTATGGGTGAATAATTAAAAGCTGACTTATGCTCTTGGCCTCACAAGTAAGAAAAACTTGCAGCAGCTTAAACCCTGCCTGCTACTGTGAAAGTTTTTTCTCAGTGCTCCTTTGGTGCCAGTGATGTCCATCAGGAGGTTTGGGTTTCCAGAGCTGCTGGGCAGACTTTGCTCCTTCAAATCAACTCCCAGCAGCAAAGGGCTTTTCCAGTTGAGCAGCACTGGGCTTTCCAAATGTACTTTGGCCAGCTGAGTGCTCCCGGGGAGGGGAATGGGTGAAATGAAGATTCCTGTATGATGCAGAAAGGCAGGAGTTGTGCTGGAGCTTCTTGTCTCCTCTGTCTTGACACTGTCCCTTGGTATAACTCTTGGCTTCCCAAGCTGCTACTCTGGCCCCATGGCTTCAAACCTGAGTTTTGGATCTCCTTCAGTCCTCCTATCTCCTGTTGCTTCATATCTTTCCTTTTTTTTTTTAATTTTTTTTTCCCTACTAGCTCCTATTCCTCATTACCTTCTCCTTGCCCCATCCCTGCTTCCAATTGTACTCAGCAAAGCCAAACCCCTCAAGTCTTAAATTCTAAAATCTAAGGGTTGTTGAGCACATGCAATTTAGCTTTTTTTTTTTTTAATCATTATTATTCCTTCTCCTCTCAAAAGGCTTATAATCTGCCTAGATTTTCAGCGATGACAAAAATGAAATTTCTGTCGCACAAAAAGCTCTCCCCTGCTCATTAATGTCCCAGTCCTAAACCCTGGGTCCAAGGCTTTAAAAAAATAAAGAAGTCACCAGAAATTGAACAAAACAATGTGTTTATTCCCATGCTGCTTTCTGAGAAGCAGTTGAGTTCCCATGTTCCAAAACAGCTCTGCCCGAGGCAGCCCTGGCTGGCTGGGATGCAAACTCCTATCTTGAAGAGCCAGGACTTGGTGAATTTATAAGCAACTGAAAACAGTCCTGGGAAGGGTTAGTTATATTGTCTAAAGATGGAGTCTTGGAAGGGAGATGATCAAAAGTCTCCTAAAAAATATAAATTGAAATAATCATCATCATAATAAAAACCCCAAGTCGTGACCAATTCCCCCAAGAACACAAAGAATTTAACTCTGACACAGCCCCTACATCATTCCTCTTGAAACAGATTCCCCCCTTCTTGCCTCCACCACAACAGCCCAGGAGCCAACTGGAACCATTGTCTGAGTCTCTTTTCTTCCATGGGTGCATCTCGGGGGTCAGGGGCTGTGTGGCCCTCCCTGAGATCCCAAATCAGAACCCTGGGAGAACACTGGCAGCTGGAGACCTTCCCCTGACACCACTACCCTCTGGAAGCAGCAGGACAACAAGCCCTTGCTGATTTTTTTCCAAGAGCTGCCTTCAGTCCACTTTGTAATTAGGACAATGAGGAGTTTGTATCTCCAAAGCTTTTAATTGCTGATTTATTTTTAAGAATGGGTGTGATTCAATAATTTTTTTTTTTTTTTTTTTTGCTTTTCCAAAACTTCATCTCCTACTGTCTGTATCTTAAGGAATAAGCTTGGTGTTGATCTAGTGGTTCTTTCAATGGAAGGCTGGAGTTGGCTGGCTTGGGTTTGAATGTATTTTTAGTGATGTTCTACCAGTGTCTGGGTTCTCCAGACTTATTCCTTGGCCTCTCTGTCCAGCTCATGGTGTTTTCTCCTCATCACCCAATGATCCGTCCCTTCTGTTCAACTCTTCCAGGATTTCCTGGCCACCACAGGTCTCATATTTTGCTTACAGCCTCTGAGGTTCAGTTTTGTCTGCTCCACTTTCCACCTCCAAGCCATCTCCTGGTCTAGATGTGGATTTTGGTTTTCCACATGGTGAGCTCCTTGTGGGGTTTCACTGGGCAGTGTTCCTCAGGCAAACTGGCAAATGATGCTCTGAAAAAAAAAAAAAAAAAAAAAAAAAAAAAGCAGTTGGAAGCTGAGCCTCTTCAGAGAGCATCATGGCTTAGAAATGGGAGTAGCTTTGCTTTCACCTTCAAAATTCAATAGATGGAAGAATGGGAAGAAACCAAATGACCTGGTCCTGCAGTGCCTTGAGGAGCAGCTCTTAGCTTGGGTACCAGCACTTGGTGCCATCTGTGTCATGGGTGCTGCTTGGATCTCCGGAGAGGATGGGGGTTTGTGCAGCACAAATATTTCCCCATGAGGCAGAGAAAAGGGATTCCCTTGGCAAAATGTGATTGCCAAACATCTAGAAGGAGATCCTGAGGCTTGGTCTAGGAGATGGTTGGCTTTTTCCCCTGCTCAGATTCCAGCTCAGTCCTGCCTGCTTGAAGCTGTGAGGTCTTGGGTAGGATTTGGTTGTCACCCTGGGCTGTGTGAATGGGAATTAGGATCCTGATGTGCTGATGTTGGACTCTTCCTGCCCAAACTGGTGGCAGGTGGGATGTAGGTGCTGTTTGAGGCCTCTGGGAGGAGAAGATGTCTGTGCCTGTAACTCTGCCCCTGCCTCCCAGTTGCCATCCAGATAAAAATGAACTGGAGAGGCTTCAACTGGCACGAAGGCACCGGGGTCCCTCAGCCTCCCCAGCTTTGGTGGTGGGAGAATGTGAGGCTGATGTGGGTTTGGAGGAGTCTGAAAGGAGAAGGCTGCTTTGATATTGAAATATGCATCCAGGGAGGGGGTGGGAGGTGCTCTGTGTCTTGGAGGAGAATACAAGTTTATTTTCCTTGCTTGGGTGATGGCTCGACCACCACTTGTGGCGTGAAATGGGAAATTTGGAGAGCAAAGAACAGAAGTGGCTCCAGTGACTGGAGGCAGATGTGGGGTGGGGTGTGCAGTCTCCAGGCTCTGGTTAAGGAGCTCTGTGTTAGGGCTTGGAGATAAAAACCCCAAGGATGGATGCACATCTTCAAACATGTACAAGAAAAACATTTGAGAGTGTCCAGAGAAGGGCAAAAGAGCTGGGGGAGCACAAGGAGAAGGTTCTGTAGAACTTCTGAGGAGCAGCTGAAGGACCTGGGGGGGGTTGATCCTGGAGTGATGGGATGAGGGGAGAGCTTCTGGCTCTCTGCAACCCCCTGAGAGGAGGTTGGAGTCAGGGGGGGTCGGGCTCTGCTCCCAAGAACAAGGGATGGGACAAGAGGAAATGTCCTCAAGTTGTGACAGGGGAGGTTTAGGTTGGCTTTTAGGAACAATTTCTCCCTGGAAAGGGTTGTCAGGGCCTGGCCCAGGGAGTCCCCATCATCCCTGGAGGGATTTCCAAGCCCTGGAGATGTGGTGCTGAGGGCCATGGGGCAGTGGTGGCTTTGGCAGTGCTGGGGGAAGGGTTGGAGTTGGTGATCTGAAAGTTTGGATGGGGCTTGGAGCACCCTGGGCTGGTGGGAGGTGTCCCTGCCCATGGCAGGGGGTTGGAACTGGATGGTCTTGATGGTCCCTTCCAACCCAAACCAGTCTGGGATTGTATGGTGATAATTCTGTGATTTACGAGTCAACTTTCAGGGCAGATGAAAGTGGATGGGAAGGAAAAACAACTTTATCTCTCATGAAAGTAAATTACCTGTAATAAAGGGTATTATGTATTATGTGACCACGTCTGATAGTCCTACTGAGTGTCTGGAAATTTCTGGTGGAAATATGAGGTATTTGGTGTTTTGAAAAGTTCCTGAGACGTGGCTGTGTTACCAGGAATTGTCTCAATATCAAAACAGTGGTATCATCTGAGCACTTGAAATTGAATTTCTCTTCAGGCTCCCCCCCAGGGAAAGGTCTTGTATCTATTGCACAGCACATGGAACAACTTCTCTGTTATCTGACATTCCCAGGAGGCAGCTGAGCCTTTGGCTCAACCCCATGGATTTTTCCAACAAGAATCTGCCAACCAAACCCAGCCTGATCCACCAAAATCAGCTCTTCCTTCAAGCATTTGGGGCTCTTTTCTTGAATGCTCCCCACAGCCTTCTGGTCCCTCATCTCCTGAGGATGATGAAGGGTTCAGCATTGTGCACCCTGGGTCCTGTAGTGTTGCAGACCAGAGGTGTTCCTGGTCTTCTGCTTCCTCCATCAGTGCTGGCACAGCTTTGGGATGCTCTTCCCTGACTGTCAGTGCTCCTCATCTGCAAAATGAGGGAGAATGACTGCATTAAAAGAGATTTAAATTTTTCTTTTTCTATAGCAGGGCATTCCCATGGTTGAGTACAGGAGGGTTGAGCTGTCTGGGGTTGGACATCTTGCATGAATGAGCCTGGAGTCACCAAACACACCCAGAATGTGTCAGCCTGAACCTTTCCTCCCATCTTTGGTGGTGATGGTTCTCTCAATCCAAATGAATTTTGGGATGAATGCAAAATGAGGACTCAAAAGCAAATTTCTTAAGCTTAAAGCACTGCAAAAGTCATGCTGGCTTACAAGAGAGGTCTGTGTCTGCAAAAATCCCCCCACCAAGTCTTCTCCCACATGGAGTAAAAAAAAAAATCCAAAGTTAACCCCTGGGATAAACACCCCTAGTTACAACTGGAGGAGGAATTTCTCTCTCTCCAAGGCACTGAGTGCTTAATCCCTACAGATGCCCTCCCTGGGGACACCACTTGGTGATTTGGAGCAGCTTTTGAGAGCCATTTGAACTTGGGCTAAAATGTCCAGCTTCAAATCTGATAAACTTTTAGCTGGGAGCATGAGAAAACAAATCCAGAACTTCTCCATCGGCCATCTGAGAGGGCAGGAGTTCAGGACCATTTCAGAGGGGCTTTTTTTTCCTTTCTTTTTCTTTTTCTTTTTTTTTTTTTTTTCTTTTTGTCAAGCAGTCCTGCTTAGGGCTTGGATGGCCAAATGGTTCTGCAAGCCTGTAGGCTAAGGTGGTGGTGCAGAGGAGGGATGAGAAGGAGGCTGTGATAATGATGTGTGAGGTTGGCAAGGTTGCAAGGGCTAAATGGTGTGTGTAATCTCACAGGAGGCTTTGCTATGAAACAACAGATGTCCTAGCAAGGCCAAGAGAGGAACCTGAGCCAGAACTGAGCAGAGCAAGACCATAAGTACCTATCCTGGACTTGGTTTTCTTGGCTTCCAAAAGCGTGGTGCTTGGGGTCTCTTCCTCAACGTTCTTCTGGCTGGACGAGCATGACACCCCCAGAAAAAAACATGAAAACCCCAGAAAAAAGCCTCTGACACTCCAGGGAACTTGTGCTGGGAGATGTCAGCTCTTTTTTTTTTTTTTTTTCTTTATGGGGGAAGCAGAACTCAGCTGCAATTAAACTCAGTCAAATTCAAGATGTGCAGACCAGGGATCCTATGGTGCAGGACAAAGCAGGGCATGCTGTGCCATGTGTTCTGCTGGGCTTGCCTTTCTTATTAAATGGTTTAACAGAAGGAAGACATCACCCTCTCAGCATTCCCCTCTTTTGTCTGGAAGAGTTAAATGTGCAGCACAAAACCAATCCAGCCCAGCAGAATGACTGCCTTGGGTGCAAAGGAGAAATCCATTTGCTTAAATGGTGGCTTTCTAGGTGGTTTTGCAGAGTGCCTCTTTCTCTCTCTCAAAAAAAAGACATTTTTGTGCTGCTGAGGGGCTTTTTTAGATGTAGTAAAGTCAGCTTGGACAAATTCAAGATGTTAATAGTGTGTGCCCTTGCTACAGACTGCATTAAAGTGGAGCTTTGGCAGGGGGGTTGGACTGGGTGAGCTTGAAGGTCCCTTCCAACCCCAAACCAGTCTGGGATTCTGGGAGGGGAGGAAGGATCCCCCAGATGCATGGCTGGGACTGAAGACACCCACGTTTTGCTCCTGTTACTCTATTCCCCTCTTGAGTTTGAAATAAGTAAAGCCAAGTGGCTTTATTTCTGCCTCAGTCTCCTCCAACCCTTTTTGGGGGTCACCTCCTCAGGAGCTGCTGAAAGGACAAACCCTCTGGGGACCCTTTTCTGCTCTCGTGGCCTCATTCCCAATAACCGAGTGCAGCCTTTGGGGATGTCCTTGGACTTGGGTGATTTGATTTTATTTTTTTTCTCCGAGCTGAGACAAAAAGAGGTGGCATTCCCTCTCCAAGAGCTGCCAGGACAAACATCTTCCCTGGCTGACAGAGCCAGGAAGCTGCCGAGTGAGCGCTTCCCCTCGGAGCTCCTTCCGGAGCCAGAGGGTCATCCTGCTCGGGGACTCCAGGTCCTTTCCCAGTTCTGTTTTGGAGAATCCATGAGGCACAACCCTGGGTAACTCTTGCAGCATTGGGCTGCTGTGGTGGAAGAAAAAAAACCCCTTCTGGGTTAGGATGAAGCATGGTCTGCTGGAGGTGAGGGGGTGGAGTGGAGGGTGGTCATGGTCTGCCTGCTCCTGGGAGAGGTGGTGATAGCACTGGTTTGGGATGGGGAGGCTGGAAAATTGCTCAGCTTGTGTCTTTCTACCTTCCCAGTTTGGGTACAGAGGTGCCAAGCAGGCTGGGAAGCAGATATTGGGAGTTTGTCCTTGTGGGAGTTGATTCTTGTTGCTTTGGAACTCGTTATCCAAAGCCAGGTTGGATGGGGCTTGGAGAAACCTGGTCTAGGGAAAGGTGTCCCTGGCCATGGTAGAAAGTTGGAAGCAGATGAGCACAAAGGTAGCTTCCAACCCTGTGGTTTTATAACCTCATGAAGATAAAATTGCAAACAAAGTGTAGCTGGGCATGAGGTCCCTCAGCCCTGAAAACCTGTGGGATGGATGGAGGAGGAGAAGCTTTGGGAATTCCCTGGGTAGCTCCAGCAGCTGGTCCTGCAAATCCCTCTTAGTGCTCTTAGCACAGGTATGTAGGCAGCAATCCTAAGTGATCATGCCTGGGTTTCCCAGCCCTCCCCAGCTCTCGGGAGCTCGGGTTGGCAAGGAGCTGCTTTGTGAAAAGTACTTGGAACCCACCCAAAAATTGCTGGTGTTGAACTCCTGGAGAGCTCCCAGCTCTGAGGAGCTGGCTTCAGAAGGATGAAGGTAGAAGAGGGTTGCTTTCACGTCTTCCTTTGCCAACAAAACATGTTCCAAAGCTCTAATGGTGTCAAGAGGAGTTTTTGGCAGCCTTGGGGCTCTCCTGGATATTGAGGGTTACCTGGATATCTTGGATGTGGAGCTCCCTGTTTTCTTCTCCTGGGCTACCATGCTTTGTGCCTTCTAAAAAAAAAAAACCAAGCTCTTCCAGGTGGCTGTTCAAATCCCCTCCCTTAGGAGCAGGGTTGTTCCTGCTTCATCAGCACCCAACTTTTGGAAGCCTTTGGTTTAGCAGCAATTGTTCAGTTGGGGTAATAAGTGGAAAATTATTTCACTCGTGGCTTGGATTCTGTGGTGCTCTGTGTTGCAGTGTTAATCAACTCTTTGTTTCACAGCTCCTGTGTTGTTACTGGGGCACAATTCACAGGGGGAATTGGAACACAAACTTGTGTTCCTGAGCCAAATTTCCTTAACCTACCTAAAATAGTCTGTGATATTCCTCCAGGGCACCACTGACTATCTCTGCTGCTGGAGATCAAAATATCACAGTAGGATCTCATCTTCCTTTGATTTAATGCCTCTTGCTTACTGGAATTGCAGCAAATTTTCTGCCTTACCCAGATAATAATAGGGGGGGGAAGCATTGTCAGCTCTGGTGGGCAAGGAGAGGTGTCCTCAGGTGTCTTTGCTCCCAATATTCCTTGAAATGTGGTTTGTCTTCCTCCAAAATGCAGAGGGGTCTGTGATGCATCACTGAGGGGGTCAGAGAGGCCACAGGGAGGGTTGAGGTCAAAAAAACCCAAATCTTCTGAAAAGAAATAATAAAAAGATCTCAGTGAACCTGGCAAAGGAGACCAGGAAAGAGACTGAGTGCAGACAAAAGTGGGAAATGAAGGGATGTGATGTGTGGGTTTTATTCTGAAAGCTCTAGGAGAAGGAAACTGGCAGTGTGAGGAGGTGTGGGACTCCCTGCTGCAGGATTTTGGAGATGCTGAGATGCAGGTGACCTCAATGAAGAAGTGAAGCCTCCTGTAGAAGGCAGGTGTGGTGCAGGTTATGGAGCAGAGAGGCTCAGCTCTATCTCTGAAGGTCCTTGGTGTCCTGGAGGATGCCCCAGGAGGACTCCCTATGGGCTGGGCTGGTGCCAGAGCTCAGGTTTAGGTATTTTTTGGTGGCTCTTCTCTAGTCCAGGACACCAGGCTGGAGCCAGACTTTGCTGAGCAATGGAAGGAGCTGTTCTTAAGCTCTTGGAGTCCTCTCTTTGCACCATCACCAGCAATTCCCAGGATTTTCAGAGCTCATGTCCTGCCAGCAGCAGTGCCCCAGGCCCCAGCTTTCCCTGCAGGACCAGCACCTTGTGGGATGCTGGTGTAGGAAGTGGGGATGTTGTAAGGAGCTGGGCTGTGTCTTCAGCTGTCTGCATCCTCCTTTGCACCTTCCTTTCTTCCTCAGTTCTTATCAACCTCTTCCTTCTGTTTTCCACGGCACTTGCCAAACTCTTTCCTCATGTTTTCCAACCCTTGTTGATGATGTTCCCAACCCTTCTTAAAGAGGGAATGTTTACCAGGTGAACCTCTCAGTCTTTCAGAAAGTCAGATAATAACCTTGAACCTGGCTTTGTGGGGTTGGGACACTGCTAGTTAAGGGCTTTTTTGATGAGTGGGCTTGAAAGCACCCTGGTGACTCAACCCACAGCAGATGTAGGCAGTGATAAGCTGGATACAGACTGAAATAAACCACTAATTGTGCTAAACTGTGCTGAGCTGGAGCATCTACCTTCACCAAGAAGGGATGAGGCTTTGCACTTGGCCAGGGCTTTCAGATCTCTCCCATGGCTTGGGTCAGAGCTTGACTGAACTGGTTCTGGTGTTGGGATAGAAGGAGCCTGTCCTTGGTGAGGACCCAAACTGGTTTTCCAGCCTGGTGCTGGGTGATTGAACTCAGCTGTCACATCCAGGGCATTTTCCTATGGAGGGTTTGCTCCTGGAGGGGACACTCAAATTTTTAGTGAATGTTTATTGCTAAGCCTCAGAGCACTGAATTTATCAGTGTGAGCTGAGACCTGGGGATCATCATCCCAATCTGTTGGGCTCCCTGTGTCCTGAGGAGGTGAGAAAAGGACACAAAAGGATGTGCTCTTCATCAACATGACCACAATTGGCTTTTAGTGCTTAGTTATCCACATGGGAACTGCTTCCCAGTAGGGTCATGGGGTAGTTCAGGTAGGAAACATCAGCAGCCTCCCTGAGTTCCTGAGTTGTTCCCTTCAAATGCTGTCATGACTTTTTCCCTTTTTTTTTTTTTTTTTTTTTTTTTTTTTTCCCCTTGACAGCAATACACAGCCCATGGGTTTCTTGGTCTGAAAGAAAGATTTGAAAGAATAAAATTGAATGTCAGTTATCACCCAGGCTGGGGAGAGATGGACAACTGTTTTGAAAGAGCTGCATGGCCAAGGAGATCAAATATACGTGGTGCAACTTTTTACCTAAATCTATCTAAATGTTTTAGGGAAGAGCTGTGCTGGCTCCTTACTGGGTAACATGAGGGCTTGGCATGTTCTTGGATAAATATAACAAATATAGTACTGGGTTTTGACAAGATATGGGGAGCTGGAAGGGGATGGAAGGTCAGAGTCTCGGGATTATTGCTCTGGGAAAGGAATTATTGGATTTCTCCTTCCTTAAAGCTCAGAACATTGTGGAGTGGCACATCTTGAGGCCATTCCCCCTTAACAGCATCATGCTTTGGCTGGTTTAATAATATCAACTCTCTGACCCCAGTCCCAGGTGCTTTTCTGGTTCCCTGCAGGTCCTGAGGTGTCAGTGCTCAGAAGCAAAAGGATCTGAGGCTGAGCAGGCTGTGAAGAGTGGAGAGGTTCCTAGCTCTGAACTTCCAGTGTTCCCAAAAACCCAGCTGCTGTCTGGCTTCCCAGGGGGTCAAAATATTCTCTTGTGGAATAGCAATTTCAGACCAGTCTGAGCTTGAACCCTTTTCTCACCTCAGCCTCTTAGAGGTTTTCAGACACTGGAGGTTTTCAGAAGATTCATGATTTTTCTCAGTCTTTCAGTCTCTCTCTTTTTTTTTTTTTTTTTTTTTTCTTCATCAGGGGAGTGAGCAAAAGCTTTAATTCCCAAGAAAATCTGACTTCATTTAGAGGCCAAGGGGTTGTTCTTTAGTGGGTGTTAAACCCACACAAAGGAATATTCCCTTTCAGCAGAAGCAGCCCCAGTTTTTTTGGCTGTCCTGGAGCTGTGAGATCAGAAATGGCATCCAGGCTCCTTCTACCAACCCATCCTTGTGGCAACTTCCAACTGGTTGAACCCTTGTGAGACTCTGACAACTCCTTCCCAAAAAAAAAAAAGAAAAAAAACCAAACAAAACCAATGCAAAGGAAGGACAGGGTGTTGTAACAAAGGACTTGTGCTCCTGACATGTTTTACTTGCTTTTTGGGTGTAATCCCTTGCCACATCCCAGGACTTCTTGCTCACTGGAAGGCTGGGAAAAGGGCAGGGCACATGGGAGCTCCCCAGAGGAGGAAATTGCTGTCAAATTACTCTCTGCCTTAATTTCAGCCTTTTTCTACCTACTTCCTCAGGATTCCTAGCCAGGAGCCAGCCTGTCTGCACAAGGCAACCCTCTGAATGGATGGTACCATGCCAGCCCTTCTGGAGGTGGCTTTTTGAAGTCTACTTGTTATCTTCAGCTAGGACACACACACACAAAAAAAATAAAAAATAAAAATCTAGATGTGAAGGACAAGGGGGGAGGTGTTGCAATGCAGCTGCCTGCAGAACAGGATCTGCAGCTTGGCATAACCCAAGCCTGGCATGGAGAACACCTCTCAAACTGGCAAATAATTTTTCTTTTGGTGTATCCAGCATGTTTCTGCTCATTCTTGGTAAAAGCCCCTCCAAAGAGATTGATGGTTAAGTATTTCATGTAGTTCTGCTGCCTCAGGTGGAGAAGAGGGAAGGGCAGAACCCATGAAGTGTGGCTGTGCTGTCTCAAACCTAAATTAAATTTTAATGGAGTCCCCAAATCTTTTAATTGAAGCTTCCAAGCTTGGTTGGACACTTTGTGGGTTCAGGGTTGTGCCTGAATGTGTCCATTTACATCTGTGTGAGCTGCAGGTACCTGGCTGGGTGACAGATTCTTGGTCAGAAAAACTTGGAGGTGCCTTGGGGTGTTTGTGTCTGAGCTTTGTTGTTCAGAAATAACAGAAATAATTCAGAAATTAATCCAATGCTGAGCAGCTTGCATCCCTTCACACATAGGGAATCTTTCCTCTGAAGAAGTTTTTTTTTCTGGCACAGGGCTGGTGGTAAGACACTGAATTTGGAGATGAAAAATGACTTTTCTCTCCCTACTCTGCTATAAAAAAACAAACCAAAACCACCAAATAAACCCTTTGCTGGCTGTATGGCAACCTTTGGTTTTTTCCCCAGTTTGTGGAGGAATAACCTTGTCCTGGGAGAGGATGATGGGCTGGTTCCATGCAGGAAGCTTTGAACTGATGTCACCTAAGATGCAGCTTCACAGGATGAAGTTGTGTCACCCATGAGGGGTGATGGGCACAAGTTGCTCCTGGGGAGGCTCAGATTGGGCACAAGAGGTAAATTTTCCACTCTGAGGACATCCAGACATGGGAATGGTCTCCCAGGGGAAGTGCTGGATCTCCTCATTCTGGAAAGTTTGAAGTAGCTCCTGGGGTGCTGGGACATCTCATAGGAACAATAATATGGGAGGGGTTGAAGCAGAGGATCCTTGAGGTCCCTTCCAGCCTGAAACTCTGATTCTGTGATTATTTCCATGAGCCAAGAGAAGAGAAACTTGAGTGTGTGCTTGAAGGTTGCTTGTGGTGCCTTCAGGCTCTTTCCAACTTGATTTTTCTTCTTCCCCACTAGGAGCAGTGAGCAGATCAGGTGGCTGGCTGTATGGCAACCTTTGCTGGCTGTATGGCAACCTTTGGTTTTTTTCCCAGTTTGTGGAGGAATAACCTTGTCCTGGGAGAGGGAGATGGGCTGGTTCCATGCAGGAAGCTTTGAGTTTGTCACCTAAGATGCAGCTTCACAGCATGAAGTTGTGTCACCCATGAGGAGTGATGGGCACAAGTTGCTCCTGGGGAGGCTCAGATTGGGCACAAGAGGAAAATTTTTCACTCTGAGGACATCCAGACATGGGAATGGTCTCCCAGGGGAAGTGCTGGATCTCCTCACTCTGGAAAGTTTAAAGTCTCAGCTCCTGGGGTGCTGGGACATCTCATAGGAACAATAATATGGGAAGGGTTGGAGCAGAGGATCCTTGAGGTCCCTTCCAGCCTGAAACTCTGATTCTGTGATTATTTCCATGAGCCAAGAGAAGAGAAACTTGAGTGTGTGCTTGAAGGTTGCTTGTGGTGCCTTCAGACTCTTTCCAACTTGGTTTTTCTTCTTCCCCACTAGGAGCAGTGAGCAGATCAGGTGGCACACTCTGCTATTTAATGGAAAAATCTCATTACATGAGTCCTGAGCTGCTTCAGCAAGGGCTTGATGTGTGCCCAGTTCTCCAAGGTGGGAATGCTGCTGGCCCAGACCAGTTTGAAAGACCAAGTGTTGTCTGATAGCTTGCAGAGTGAAGTCAGATTTTTTTTTTTAACATCAAAAAAACTTGGGTTTTGTTTAATCTGGCAGTGGGATGGGTAACTCAGGCTTACAAACCCCTGAATTTTCTGCTAAGAGGTGCTCCCAATGCTTGTGCTGGAGTGATGGGCATCACAGGGGTGGTGATGATGATGATGATGATGAACCCTCTGCAACCACATTCCCTACCTGTGTGTGGACAGGAGGGAAACCTGGGGCTGTGTCTTCAGGCTGTGGCTCCATCAGTTTGTTCTGCCACTGGTTGTCAAGCAGCTGATTAAGTTTTTGATTAATGAGAGCTAATTTAATGGCCTGTGCTTCACTATGTGCATACCCAGCTACTGCTTTCATGCTCTAATTAGCTCTGAAAGGTTTGCTTGGAAATGGGAGCATTTCCATCCCAGATCTTCAGGGGTGGAATGGAAATAAGAACTCAGATCACCCTCAAGATAGTGATTTTTTTTTAAAGAAGGAAATGCTCTGTGCTAGAGTCTTTCTTACAAAGAAAAGTGATGAAGGTGGCAAATAGCTCCTGGCAGCTCTACACTTGTCCCTTAGGGTCCCCAACCACACTGACACAGGTGTGGAAAGGGTTTTGTCCTCCCTGTGCTACTGAACTGTGGTGATGGTGATTGGACTTGATGATCTTGATGAGGTTCCTTTGATCCTGGGGATTTGGGGTAAATATTTACATCCTAGGATGTTGTGTTGGGCAAGGGACTTTGCAGGTGTGTGCTGTGAAGGTTGAAGGTTTTTCCTCATTGCATCTCTAGATGCTGCTGAGTGTTCCTGGGTTTTATCCCCCACCCTCAGTTGTGTAATTCTTGATTGCTCTGTTCCATGGCATTGCTCTGGTGTAGGCTGAGGAAAAGGATTTGGGGGTGCTGGTGGATGAAAAGTTCAACATCAGCCATCAGCAGCCCAGAAAGCCAACAGGATCCTTGGCTGCACCAGGAGAAATGTGGTCAGGAGGTTGAGGGAAGTGATTCTCCCCCTCTACCCTGCTCTGCTGAGACCAAACCTGGAGTACTGGGTCCAGTTCTGGAGCCCATATTCCAAGAAAGCCATGGAGGTGCTGGAGTGTGTCCAGGGAAGGGCCACGAGGATGCTCAGAGGGCTGGAGCATCTTTCCTGTGAAGACACTGGGAGAGTTGGGGTTGTTCAGTCTGGAGAGGAGAAGGCTCCAAGGAGACCTTATTGTGGCTTTCCAGTGTCTGAAGGGGCTACAGAAAGCTGGGGAGGGACTTTTTAGGATGTCAGGGGGAATGGATTCAAAATAAAGGTGGGTAGATTTAGATTTGATGTTAGGAAGAAGTTCTTCACCATGAGGGTGGTGAGACACTGGCACAGGGTGCCCAGAGAGGTGGTGGAAGCCCCATCCATCCCTGGAAGGTTTTAGGGCCAGGCTGGATGGGGCTCTGAGCAACCTGATTTAATGGGAGGTGTTGGCAGGACCTGGATGATCTTCAAGGTCCTTTCCAACCCTGAAAATTCTGTGATAATTTGATGACATCACCTGGATCTGCTGCTCCAGTCTGTCCTCAATGTCATAACAAGTTCAGCTGAGGCTTGGGTAAGGACCTTCATCTATTTCTCCATCCATTAGTGCTCTGAAAAGAACCAAATAAGCACCAGGCTGAACTCCTGGTTGTCAGCAGGTTGCCTCCAGCAGCAGTTAAAATATTGATATTGTTTGAGTCGTGGCAAGCTGGAGGAGGGAGAGGCTGGGCTTGCAAGTGGCTGAAGGAGTCACTAAGATTTCTTTGGGTTGGTTTGCTTTATTTTTTTCTTTAAATTGTACTCTTGCACACACACACACACACACACAAAAAAAAATCTGGCAAGTGCATTCTCTAATGGAATCAACTATCTCTGTGCTCTGAGGCTGAACTGTGGCTCTGTGTAAATCTATTGTGTCTCTCTCTGGACACTTCATAGAGCTGCAGCATCATTTATGGGGAGGATTGGTGTTGGTTTTGGTTTGTTTTTTCCCCAGGATGTTCTCCCCATAGAAACCAAAGCAGTGGGAAAACCATCTCGTGCTCAATGTCACCTCTTGGGTGACTTCAGGCCTTGGCAATCCTGCTGTGGTGTCCCTGTTGATGTTGGCATCTGCTGGTAGGAGGGACATGAAGCCCAAGCTCTTGGGTCCTTGGTTGACCAGAGCTGAAGGGTCCAGGGAGCAATGATCCAGGCAGAGACACAGAGTCCTGCTGCTAATGAGCCATGAAATGGAGATGAGCTCCATGGAGACCTCCTCTGTTTAATTGCTGCAGGAAGGTAAACTGACACTGGGCTGGTAAAGTTGCAGGCTGGAGCTTAAGATGCTCTTGGGAGGTGGATTTTAATCCCCTGCTCCCTTAGAAGTTTTCCTTTATAGCAAAATAGCCAGGAGCAATGTTCCTCCAAATCCTGGTTGGAATCTTGGTGCAGCATCCTCAGGAGGTTCAAGAACAAGAAGTCCCCATGGGGTTGCTGCTCTCTCCACCATCTCCTTTGGCTCTCTTCAGCTCTTCTACCTTATTCAGGCTTGATGCAACTTTCCTACAAGAGGTTGTAAGTCTTAAGAGGGCATTTGGTGCATTATAGGGCTCCAAGGAGCATCCCTTGCTCCTGGGCACACAGGAAGGGGGTGGCTTTCTCACCCTGTGGTCCAGGTGCCTTCCAGGGATGGCCAAGTAGGTTCTAAGAAAATTTTGGCCCTCAGGGTCTTGGAGAAGAACAGGATTCCCTGCTGACCATTGGGGTCAGGAGAAAAGACCCCAGGTGGTGTCAGTGTCCAACACATGAACCCTCCATCACACCTTGGTGTTCAACCCTTCTGGCTCCTGCCCCACTGTCAGCTGTGGGATCTTCCCATGGACAAGACCTTCCAGGTTTTGTTAGGGAATTCTTATTCCTCCTGCTCCTCTAGAGGCAAGACACACTTGGAAACCCTTTCCAAGGAGGAAAAGGCTTATTCCTGCTGCTATCCCCTGCTCTTTAGGAGGGCTGGAATGGGAACTTACTCAGATCCCCTCCAATCTGCCATTCCCTCAGCTCCTCTCCAAGAAGATCATAGAATCCTAGAATCCTAGAATTGGCTGGGTTGGAAGGGACCTCAGAGCTCATCAAGTCCAACCCTTGCTCCACTCCCACTGCAGTTCCCAGCCCATGGCACTGAGTGCCACATCCAGGCTCTTTGGAAATATCTCCAGGGATGGAGAATCCACCCCTTCCCTGGGCAGCCCATTCCAATGGCTGATCACCCTCTCCAGAAAGAAATTCTTTCTAATGTCCAACCTAAACCTCCCCTGGCACAACTTGAGACCTCTTGTGCCCTCTTGTCTTGCTGAGAGTTGCCTGGGAAAAGAGCCCAACCCCCCCCTGGCTCCAACCTCCTTTCAGGGAGTTGGAGAGAGTGATGAGGTCTCCCCTGAGCCTCCTCTTCTCCAGCCTCAACACCCCCAGCTCCCTCAGCCTAATGATGGCTGGGTGAGAGTTGCCCCCTTTAAATACCCCCTGGAGGTGACACCACCTTTGTCCCAGGGAAAATAAATGATGTTTTGGGGCATGGAGAGTGGGATGTCTCCAGAGTAAGGACTGTTCAGCAAACACAGACGTGATGTTGGAGCCCTTGGTCCAACTTGCACCTCCCTGTCCCAGTCAGTGGTAACTCAAGTGTTGGCCTGGTAGAACCTTGATGCTGATGTGACTTTTGCCAGGGAGATTTTTTTCTGCCTCCAGCTCTGGCAGAGCAAGCTGGAGAGCCTGCCTGCCTTCCCCACCTCCTACCAGAGCCAGGACATCACCATCTGGGTGCCATCTGACCTCAGCATCCCTTGGTTTGAGCCCCAGCTCTGGTCCTTGCTGGCCCTGTGGAACTCTGAGCATCTGCAGGAAGGAGCTCTGGGAAGGAAGGAGACAAAGGAATGAGTATTTCTGTACTTTTTTATCAAACATAACTTCTTTGTTTGTGTCTTTGCTGTGGGCCGGAGCTGGGAAAAGGTGATAACTGCTGGACTCACCCCAAGGTCTCCATCTGCAGCTGCTCAGCCTGCAAAGGGATTGGTTAAAATATGGATATAGAACAGTATTCTGACTAATAATACTGTTCCAGAGAATTCCTTAAACCTCCTGTCCCCAGCCAACCTGGGTCAGATGATTGTACCCAAACAACCTCCAATGTTCTCTGGACCAGGGTCCTTGGTGCTCCAGGGAGAGCCAAGAGCACTGAGGCAGCTGCTGGTGATGGGCTCAGCACCCTCAAACCCCTTCCAAATGGCAAAGAATTCCAACTGGAGCTGCTCCCCTGCCCTTGGAAAAGGGGGGGTTCCCACCAGGACTCTGTGCTCCCTCTGCTGTGCTGCAGCGTTTATTGCACGGTCCTCCTGCAGCTGCCGGTTCCGAGTGGACCGAACCGTGGGAGATGGGTTTGGGAAGCAAAAGAACCTTTGGCTGGAGCTGCAGGCAAGGCAGCAAGGAGGTAGGAGAGGATTTAAAGAGTTCAGGGCATGGTTAAGGCAAAAAAAAACCCAACTGACTGCAGGTATGGTGGTGCTTGATTTTTTTTTTTTTTTTTTTTTTTTAAATCCCATGAGCATCCTTTTGGCTTTTTGTTTAAAATTTTTGTGTAAAGAGTCCCTGGTTTGGAACACTGCAGTGGGTTTCTCTTGGGTCCTGAAGGAGATGGCATTTGAGGCTGGAAAATGAGTATTATCTTAAATCAATCTATATAAAGGGAAATAAAAAAATAAATAATAAATATAATAAATAATAAATAAAAATAAATAAATAAAAATAATGTAGGTATTAAATAAGGATGAAAACTCCCTTCTCCACTATTTGCTGCATCTCAAGCCTTCAGGTTTTGCCAGGGGGTTTCCCACTTCCACTTGTAGTGCTGTCAAAGTTTTCCTAAATCTTGTGCTGTTTGGGGTTTGTTTTTTTTTTTCTGGACGTGTTTTGCTGATTTTTGGGGATGCAGAAGGATTGCTGTGGATCTGCTGCCCTGACCCCTTAGCACAAAAGCTGATTTCTTTCCTAAAATGGATTTAGGTTTCTTTAACCCTCCTTTTTTCCTTAAAATCTGAATTTCCCAAGTTGTTTGCAGCAGCTCAGGCACTTTTGGGGGAAGGAAAGATGGGGAAATGTTGAAGCAAACCCAACCTTTCTGCACTAAAGCAAGATCAGGTCCTGGAGGCCGTGCAGATGCCTCTTGCCACCTCCAGTTCTCACCTCGCTTTTCTTGCAGCAGAGGAGTGTGAAGTTTTTTTCATTCGCCACTTCCCTCCTGGGGGGGAGCACTTGGATCCTTCTGGGAGAGGGATTTTCAGCAGGGAGGTAAAAAAAAAAAAAAAAAAAAAAAAAAAAGGCAACACCAAAGCTTGTTGGGGCTGGGAGCAAACGAGAGTGGCTGGGGAACACCCATCATTTAAAAAAAAAATGCAGCAAAGTCTCTGTGAACTTAAAAAAAACCAAACAACCAAACAAAAAAAAAAAAAAACAAAACAAACCAGGCACATTTCTGGGGTGGTTTTTTTTTGGTTTTGGGGTATTTTTTTGTTTTTTTTGGTTTTTTTTTTTGGGGGGGGGGGGGGGTTTGTTTTTGGTTTTTTTTTTTTTGTTTTTGGTTTTTTTTTGTTTTTTTTTGTTTGTTTTTTTGTTTTTTCTTGGTTTTTTGTTTTTTCTTGGTTTTTTGGTTTTTTTGGGGTTTTTTTGTTTTGTTTTTTGGGGTTTTTTTGTTTTTTGGGGTTTTTTTGTTTTTTGGGGTTTTTTTGTTTTTTGGGGTTTTTTTGTTTTTTGGGGTTTTTTTGTTTTTTTTGTTTTTTTGGGTTTTTTGGTTTTTTTGTTTTTTGGGGGTTTTTTTGGGGTTTTTGGGGTTTTTGGGGTTTTTGGGGTTTTGGGGTTTTTTGGGGTTTTGGGGTTTTTTGGGGTTTTTTGGGGTTTTCGGGGTTTTTGGGGTTTTTTTGGTTTTTTGGGGGTTCTGGGGGTTTTGGGGTTTTTTCGTTTTTTTGGTTTTTGTTTTTTTGGTTTTTGTTTTTTTGGTTTTTGGTTTTTTGGGTTTTGGTTTTTTGGGTTTTGGTTTTTTGGGA